>NC_044996.1:4428140-4720740 GCF_008728515.1 Papio anubis | reverse complement strand
GTGCATAACGTGCAGGTCTGTTACATATGTATACTTGTGCCATGTTGGTGTGCTGCACCCATCAACTCGTCAGCACCCATCAACTCGTCCTTTACATCAGATATAACTCCCATAGCAATCCCACCCCCTCCCCCCTCTCCATGATAGGCCCCAGTGTGTGATGTTCCCCTTCCCAACTCCAAGTGATCTCATTGTTCAGTTCCCACCTATGAGTGAGAACATGCGGTGTTTGGTTTTCTGTTCTTGCAATCGTTTGCTGAGAATGATGGTTTCCAGCTTCATCTATGTCCCTACAAAGGACACAAACTCATCCTTTTTTATGGCTGCACAGTATTCCATGGTGTATATGTGCCACATTTTCTTAATCCGGTCTGTCACTGACAGACATTTGGGTTGATTTCAAGTCTTTGCTATTGTGAATAGGGCCGCAATGAACATACGTGTGCATGTGTCTTTATGGCAGCATGACTTATAATCCTTTGGGTATATACCCAGTAATGGGATGGCTGGGTCAAATGGTATTTCTAGTTCTAGATCCTTGAGGAATCACCATACTGTTTTCCATAATGGTTGAGCTAGTTTACAATCCCACCAACAGTGTAAAAGTGTTCCTATTTCTCCACATCCTCTCCAGCACCTGTTGTTTCCTGACTTTTTAATGATCGCCATTCTAACTGGTGTGAGATGGTATCTCATTGTGGTTTTGATTTGTGTTTCTCTCATGGCCAGTGATGACAAGCATTTTTTCATGTGTCTGTTGCCTGTATGAATGTCTTCTTTTGAGAAATGTCTGTTCATATCCCTTGCCCACTTTTTGATGGGGTTGTTTGTTTTTTTCTTGTAAATTTGTTTGAGTTCTTTGTAGGCTCTGCATATTAGCCCTTTGTCAGATGAGTAGATTGCAAAACTTTTCTCCCATTCTGTAGGTTGCCTGTTCACTATGATGGTAGTTTCTTTTGTTGTGCAGAAGCTCTTTAGTTTAATTAGATCCCATTTGTCAATTTTGGCTTTTGTTGCTGTTGCTTTTGGTGTTTTAGACATGAAGTCCTTGCCCATGCCTATGTCCTGAATGGTATTACCTAGGTTTTCTTCTAGGGTTTTTATGGTATTAGGTCTAACATTTAAGTCTCTAATCCATCTTGAATTAATTTTCATATAAGGAGTAAGGAAAGGATCCAGTTTCAGCTTTCTACTTATGGCTAGCTAATTTTCCCAGCACCATTTATGAAATAGGGAATCCTTTCCCCATTTCTTGTTTTTCTCAGGTTTGTCAAAGATCAGATGGCTGTAGATGTGTGGTATTATTTCTGAGGACTCTGTTCTGTTCCATTGGTCTATATCTCTGTTTTGGTACCAGTACCATGCTGTTTTGGTTACTGTAGCCTTGTAGTATAGTTTGAAGTCAGGTAGCGTGATGCTTCCACCTTTGTTCTTTTGACTTAGGATTGTCTTGGCAATGCGGGCTCTAACTAGTTCAACCATTATGGAAAACAGTATGGCGATTCCTCAAGGATCTAGAACTAGAAGTACCATATGACCCAGCCATCCCATTACTGGGTATATACCCAAAGGATTATAAATCATGCTGCTATAAAGACACATGCACACGTATGTTTATTGCGGCACCATTCACAATAGCAAAGACTTGGAATCAACCGAAATGTCCATCAGTGACAGACTGGATTAAGAAAATGTGGCACATATACACCATGGAATGCTATGCAGCTATAAAAAAAGATGAGTTTGTGTCCTTTGTAAGAACATGGATGCAGCTGGAAACTATCATTCTCAGCAAACGATCGCAAGAACAGAAAACCAAACACCGCATGTTCTCACTCATAGGTGGGAACTGAACAATGAGATCACTTGGACTCGGGAAGGGAAACATCATACACCGGGGCCTATCATGGGGAGGGGGGAGGGGGGAGGGATTGCATTGGGAGTTATACCTGATGTAAATGACGAGTTGATGGGTCCTGACGAGTTGATGGGTGCAGCATGCCAACATGGCACAAGTATACATATGTAACAAACCTGCACGTTATCCACATGTACCCTAGAACTTAAAGCATAATAAAAATAAACAAATAAATAAGAATAATAATATGACTTGTCAGAATCGTTGTGAGAATTAGAGGTTGTATAGCATGGAAAATGAAATCGAGAAATAGAACTCTTCTTCTTTATATATATATATATATCTGTTCCCTAGTTCATAGCTAAGGCCACTTTGTACTTGGAGCATCTGAATAGCCCAGCAGAACAGCACCCTCTGGAGAGGCAAATGGCCACCCTGCATCCTATCCCAAGTGTATTCCAAATGGGACACAGGGTAGTGGGCACCAACCACTAGAAGGAGAGTTGCTGAGAAAGTGAAAGAGCCACTTGTCTAACAGTCAATATCCCTTTCAGAATCAAGGCATGTTCTGGGTCAACATCAGTGGAGCAAGGCAGAGAGCTGAAATTCACCGTTCTGTTTTCTTTTGAGTGACATGGAATGCTCTTTTTCTAAGCAAAGAAAAACAAAACAGCCCATGCCATTGTTCTGATATCAATTCAAAGTACTTTTGGTGGGAGCAGTTCCCTCCCACTCCACCCTCCAAGGTTGATTCCCTTACAATCCACAGCGGCTGGACAAGTTCCAGCTACACTTGCCAGAGAAAATGCAGGGAGCCCAGTTACATTTGTTTTTCAGACAAACAACGAATAATTTCATAGTATAAGTATGTTCCAAAGATTGCATGGAACATACTTCTACTACAAAAGATTTGTTGTTTATCTGACATTCAAATTTAACTGGGCATCCTGTATCTTTATTGACTAAAACTGGAAACCCTAGATCCAGCCAAACCCTGCAGGAGTTAGACCAGCGCCTGGCCACAAATCTGGGTTACTAGGCAAATTGCAGGGGGCATAAAGCCTGCCCGAGCTCCAACCCCGGCTCTGCCCACGCCTCCAGAGGCAGCCATCTTGTGGATGGCACAGAAATTGGGAGGCAGCCAAGTACACTGAATCCTACCTGCGCTGGGCTATAGAGGCAGGTGAAGGGAGTTGATCCTTCTGCACACCCAAATCTAAAAGCATCTGGTCTCGGGGGTGGGTACTTTTTGAACCACTACCCCAGACTGTCAGCCTCTGCTTCTCTCCCCCAGCCCCAGCAGCAGCCTGCAAGCTCAGTTGTGCCCAGTTTGGGAACCACTCCTGGCCAAGCAGGGCAATGCAGCAATAGCTCACCCAACACCTTTTTTTTTTTTGAGACAGAGTCTTGCTCTGTCACAGAGGCTGGAGTGCAGGGGCATGATCTCAGATCACTGCAACTTCTGCCTCCCAGGTTCAAGTGATTCTCCTGCCTCAGCATCCTGAGTAGCTGGGATTACAGGCGGGAGGCACTGTGCCCCGCTAATTTTTTTATTTTTGGTAGAGATGGGGTTTTGCCATGTTGGCCAGGCTGGTCTCAAACTCATGGCTTCAAGCGGTCTGCACCCAACACATTTTTCTGGAGCACCTACTGCACACCAGCCTGTCTGCTTGGCGAGAGAGACAGAGAGAGAGAGAGAGAGAGAGAGAGAGAGACAGTGGTAAGCGAAGAAGGCACTGCCCCTATCCTCCAGGAGCTCAAAAACTGCTATTTACCAAGGACCGCTTCTGTGCCAGACACTTTATAGGAGTCCTTGTGTTCAGGCCTCATAATAATCCTAGTGCTATTATGATCATCCTGTTTTATAAATGCAGATAAAGAGGCTCAGAAACAAGCTAGGAAAAGGGAGGTAGATTTCAACTGAAGTTTCTCAGACTCAAGGAGACAGGAAGTGCTCAGAGGGTGGAACCATAACACAATGAATGTGCTGGGGATAACCCTGGGGAAGGAGGGGTCCCTTGCCTTTGGTGGAAGGGGGCGGGAGGCTTCTTAAAGGCGGAGGCATGTACAGCTGACTCTGCAGAGCTGGAGGCCTTCTAAGGTAGCGAGGTATGAAGGAGTGGACTTTGGGACAAAAAGGAGGTTTGTTTTCCTACATTGTTCAAACTTATGACATCCTCCCAAAGTGGGCACTGTCGTTATTTGGCTTGAACCCCAGCTAGCCTTGGCAGCGGAAGACAACAGCTTCCTCTCGCATGGCCCTGCCCTGGAGAATTGTCACAGCTCCTCAGATGGAGACATCACAGTTAGGAAGTGGCATCCAAGAAGCAAGTCTTCACCCCCAGCCACAACGGACAGATTTCATTCATTCATCCGTTTGTTTCTTCAGCAACAAGCACTTCCTAAGCACCTACTAGCTGCCAGATCCTATGCTGGGCTTGGGGTGAGTGTGGGGTTGATGAAATGACCCTGTGTTGATGGTGAACGGTATTGGGACCCCCTCACTAACCATCCCTACCCCTCCCGCCACTCTTTTGGGCTCCAGGGATGCGGGACAGGGCAGAAGGGGTGCTCAGAGCTGCCCCCCGGCACAACGCGAGGGTGGGCTTTGGAGCTTATGGCTGGTCAACAAAAAAAGAGCGCATGCAGGGCCTTGGCTGGTGGCAACCTGAGGGTAGCAGGTTCCCATCCCAGAATTCCCCTAGGCAGGCCAGCTTCTGAGGGAGTGTCCTGTTCCCTCCGGACTTGGCTCGATGGAGAGCCCCAGCCAAGTTCCTGGCAGTCACCACCCTCCCGGGTCCCACCCACGCAGCGGCCAACGGAAAGCTCTGGCCCTCCCAGGCTGGAGTTTGTGCCAGACAGGCTCCGGTAGCGGGGCAGGGCCCGGGTGCTTCGCTTGGCAGTCCCCACGCCCCTTCCTCCGCACCCGAGGGTTGGCACAGGTTCCCTAAGCTCTCGGCCTGTTCTGACCGAGCGCGAGGCTCCGCGCCACTCTGTGCCCTTGACTGCGGACCTCGCTGCCTCTCCATTGGCCCGGCCGGTCACGTGCTCGGCCGCCAGTCCCAGCCGGCTACAGAGCCGCTTCTGTGCCGGGTTCTTGCAAATCCCTGTCGTCCAGCCGCCTGCTCTGGTGCGAGTCTTCTCCGCTTTACGACTAGGACTCAGAAAACCCGGCCCGGGCTTCGGCCACTTCCCCAGCACCCGTATCTGCCCTTCCAATTGCCCCTTTCCTGCCTGGCACGACCTGGCCTTGCTCACTGTACGCTTCCCTTCTAAGTGAGCCTTCTTTTTCCTTTCCCTCAGCCAGCCTTGAAGTCTCCTTCGACAGAGAGAGTGAGACCTGCTGCCCTCCCTGCCCTTAGTCACTGTCCACTCAGCCCACTGCCTCTGTGGGAGAGGAGGAGCAGCCATCTCTGAACTGTTGATGGAGGTGGGGAAAGAGATCCAAGCTAGGAAACAGGTTGATTGATCGATCGGCCCAGTCAACTGTGAACACAGCTGCTGATTCATGCAATATGTGTTTACTGAGCACCTACTGGGTATCAGCAAGGTGTTAGGTGCTAGAAACAGGGCAGGGAACAAAACAGGTAAGACCCCTGCCCTTAGAGACCCACCATTCTAGAGAATAAAGCCAGACATCCCAGGTGTGGCCTTTCACAAGACCGCCCCTTAGATGCAATCAGGGGCATGCATTCATTCATTCATGCAAGTGTTCACTCACCAAGTTATTTCTGAGCTCTCCCCACTCTGGGTCCTGAATTCTGCTGGGCACTGTAAGGAGGGGAGAGAGGAGATCCATCAGCACCAGTCCTAGCCCTCAAGAAGCTCGAAGTCCAGTAGATGTGAAACCGTATGATTATACTGGAAGCTAGTAAGGGCTGTGCCTAAGGTATGACTCTGGACACAGAGGACAATGCAGTCTAAGCATGGCTGGGTGTTCTGCAGAGAGCAAGAGCAGAGCCACTTACTGAGAAGGGTGGGAAAGCTCAAACTTGTTTTCTGACACCACGGTTGGTATCATTTGTCTCCAGCCTAGACTGGTGGCTTGACTTGCTGTCCTATGAAAACACCAGTGGGGTTGTGACTCATTAGTCTAGGTGAGTGGCAGAAGGATTGCCAGTTACATTTGAATTTCAGACACACACACTCACCACACACACATCATTTTTAATGTATTTCAAATATTACATGGGACATACAACAAAATTCATTGTTTACATGGCACTCAAATGTAAGTGAGTGACCTGTATTTTTACTTTCCAATTCTGGCAACTTTTGAAGGTGAGATGTGGGAATGGGCAGAGGTGAACTTGTCTAGGAAGAGCAGGGACCCCATTGACTAGAGTGCCCAGTCTGGTGCTCCCCTCAAATGAAAAGGTGTCCTGGAGCCCTGCAGCCTTGAACTGGGGTCCAGGCTATTGCTTGCTGACCCTGCTGCAGGAGTGGGCCTGCATGATAGAGGAGAGGAGCCTACAGCAGAGGAGGGGAGGAAGAGAGGAAGTAGGCTGTGTCCTACCTAAGGAATAAAGGTGGGAGGCCCAGAGGCTTCCAGAAGTTGACTTCTAAAAGGGGCTCAGGACCTACCTACCAAGGACAATTCCCTGAGAGCTCAGGGAGGTTGTGGAGTTTGTCATTCTCCCCTGGCTTGGGAAGGTGGTGCCCGCCTGTCTGCTTCCCCATGGGTGTGAGCAGTGAAGTCCCTGAGTGCAAAGGGAGAGAGCCAGGAAGGGTGGAGTTCAAGCCTGGTTTGAGGTCAAGTAGGGGAGGGGAGCCTGAACTGGTACAGTCCTGAGAGCAACTTGGGGGCTCTCTGGGAGCACTTGTGGCCCCAGGAACTGCTGTCAGAGGAGGCCAAGTTCCCTCTGGGTAGCACTCTTGGGGTTTGTGCCTCATTACACATTCCTTTCTGTCTGAGGATACCTGAGGAAACCTAGCAGGCTTTCCCTACAAGCTCTGCCCTTGTGGGATTGCAGTGCAAACTGGGAAGCCAAATCTGAAAGACAGTTACCTGTGCTTTTCCCATACTTCTCAACTGAGGGTATGCCAGGCCCAACAGCTATCTGAACTCCCAGAATCACCAAAAATGGAGAGAAGGGGTCATCGGGGCTCACCGTTGGATGATATATGGTGGATGCATGTTATATGTCAAATCAGAGCTTAATTTGGCCTAAACTAAATATGCTAACCACTGCAAATAGGAAGTAAATTTCAAACTAGCAATGCTTTTGTTTGCTTTTTTACTAGTTAGAGGTATTTGGGGAAATTATTTAAAAGATCGACATCTCTCCTGAAACAGGCACCCCCCAAGGATGGCTGACCCAGTGCCTTCTTTTTAGCTCCATAAACTGACTATAGGAAGAAGAGGGCTTAGGAGGCAGCCCATGGGCAGGTCCTGCAATGAATAAAACAAACAAACAAAAAAGAGGCAGCTGCTGAATGTGGTTGGGGGTGATGTGGCTGTGGCTGAAACTCACCCTCTGCAAACAAGGGGTGCCGCAGGGCAAGGAGCAAACGCAGAGGGGCTGGAGTCCAGCAACCTTGGGTTGAAATCTCTGGGTCACTTAAGAGACATGTGACTTTGGGAAGATCCCTAAACATCTGTGAACTTCTGTGTCCTCCTCTCTGAAGTGGGCATAGTAATCATCCTTCCCTCAAAGAGAGTTGTGAGGATTCATCATGACATGGGAAGATAAGATAAGTTCCATGCTTGAGAAACAGGCAGTCTTGATAGGATGGGAGTAAGTAGATGGCCCTGAGACAGCCAGGTGTGGGAGTCAAGCTTGGGGTGTTTTGTTCACACAGTTGCCACTCTTCACCCTTCACTGAGGCGGATTTCTCAAAAGGAGTTTCCTGATAATAGCTCCCAGAGTTGAAACAACCAAGACCCAGCCGGCATGGGCTTAACTGTGCCCCACTTTCTATCAGCCTGTGGGAGGCCATAAGATAGAGGGTACAGGATGGATGGCATGATGGGGAGGGTAGCAGGGTTTGTTTCGGTTAATGTTTGTCCACAGAAGTTGTGCTGGCCAGTCTGTGCTGGTTAGGCTGGGCCATGCAGAAGGGCCAGGGCTGCTACTGCAATCACGTGCGTGGGACATGTTGACCTTGAGACAAGAGGTGAGGGAAGCAGAAGTGGTCCAGACTTGGCCCTCTCTTGTCTAGACTTCTCCCAATAGCGTTCTGGAGCTCACAGCCAGCCCTTGCTGAGCTGGTGAGAAAGAGGACAAGGACGAGGAAGCAGGAAAGCAGCAAGTGTCCCAGCTCCAGCAGGACTGTGAGGAAGCGTGTGGAAATGGATGTGGTCTGTCCCTCTCCTTCTGCCAGAACAAAGTATTGTACCACAAACTCCATAGCTTAAAACATCAGAAATGTGTTGTCTCATAAGTCTAGAGGCTTGGAAGTCCGAAATCATGGTCATGGCAGGGCTGTGCTCTCTGAGGGCCCTAGGGGGGATCCTTCCTTTCTGCTTCCAGCTTCTGGTAGCCCCAGGTGCTCCTTAGTCTGTGGCCACATCACTTCAACCTCCGCCTCCATCTTCACATGGCCCTCTGCTCTCTTTGTGCCTCTATGTCCTCTGCCCTTCTTATAAGAACACACCAGGCAGGGCGTGGTGGCTCACACCTGTAATCCCAGCACTTTGGGAAGCCGAGGCGGTCGGATCATGAGGTCAGAAGATCTTTACCATCCCGGCTAACACGGTGAAACCCTGTCTCTACTAAAAATGCAAAAACATTAGCCGGGCATGGTGGCACGCGCCTGTAGTCCCAGCTACTTGGAAGGCTGAGGCAGGAGAATCGCTTGAACCCGCGAGGCAGAGGTTGCAGCGTGCTAAGATCATGCCACTGCACTCTAGCCTGGGCAACAGAGGGAGACTCTGTCTCAAAAACAAAACACACACACATACACAAACATACACAAATACAAGTCTTTGGATGCAGGGCCCACCCTAAATCCAGGATGTTTTCACCTCAAGATCCTTAACTCATTTCATCTGCAAAGACCCTACTTCCAAATAAGGCCACATCCTGAGGTTCTCGGTGGACGTTAATTTGGGTCAGGGGGAGGTGGAGGTGGGCGTTATTCAACCCACCACACACTCCTAACTAAATTCTGTGCCTATGCAGGCATTTCAGAAATGGCCTTTCTTAGATCCTATTAGGATACCGTTGATTGAGAAAAATGTGCTCCATAATGGCTTCCACTGTCACCAAATTCCCCTCCAAAGAGCTAACCACAGAAACACATGCCTGTACACTGCCATCTCTCTTGAACAGTGTCAGGTATGTAGTAGGTGCTCATTGCCAGATGGAGGAATACCGTGGACTCCATTTAATGGCCAAATGGGTTTGCCTTAGGCTGAGAGAAGCTGGCTATGGGCACAAAGTCCCAGGTTTTCCCAACTTTTTACAAAAAGAGTGCAAGGCAGTTTTCAGACAAATCTGACAAGTGTAAAAGCAGCCCAAGCTGAGCTTCTCTGATCTGCTGTCTCCACCCTCCAGGCAGTTCTAGGGCACTTCTGGAAGCACCATTGGACCCCAGAGTTCCATGGAGCCATGTGGAAACCCCTGTTGGAAGTCAGGAATCAAAGGCAAATGAGATTTTTGCGTGCTGATGATACATCACACACAGCAGCAAAGCATTGACAACCATACCTAAAGTTAACCCATAAGATTAAACAGCTTTGCATTCCACCCCACAAGCATGTATTGAAAGTCATCCTACGCTGTGTATTCTAATAGAGAAAGCACTTGTTATCTTGCAAGCTGGGGTACTAAAAATGAGTTGAGAGTGAGAAAATAACCTTTCGATTAAAAGGATTCCATTATTTTCAGGATTCATATTTTGCCTTCTTTGATTCCCACAAGGAAGTGCAATACTAAAAAAGGTATTTTTATAACTGGGGGGAGAATTTTAAAAGCCAAAAAAGCATTGTCTATCTCCAATTGGACCAAATTAAAGGACTGGGCTGCCAGGGTTACTGTTTTGACACAGACTAAACTGTACTCCAGCTCACCAACTGGTCATAGTTCCCCATGATTTTCAGGATAGACGAGACTAGCGTGGCATTCTTTCACAGCTATAATCATCTTCTGCCTCACTATTAAGGGTTGAATTGTGTTCTCCTAAAAGATGTTGAAGTCCTAACCCCAGTGTTTGTGAATGTGACCTTATTTGGAAATAGGGTCTTTTCAGATGATCAAGTTCAGATGAAGTCATTGGGGCGAACCCTAATCCAATATGACAGCTTCCCTCATAAAAAGAGGAAATTCGAACCCAGAGATAGACACCCACACAAGGAGACCACCACCTTAGGATAGGAGTTATACTGCCACAAGCCAGGGAACTACTATAAACTAGGAGAGAGGCTGGGAACACATCTTAGCCTAGTACCTTCAAAGGGAGCGTGGCCTTGCCAACATCGTGATTTCCAACTTCTAGTCTCCAGAAAGAGGACTAATTTCTGTGGCTTAAGCCACTCAGTTGGTGGTTCTTGTTATGGCAGCTCTAGCAAACTAATGTACTCACCTTCCCTCCCAGTCCTTCCCACTCCCAATTCTACGTTCTAGCTGCTCTGAAGCCCAAATGCTTGGGTGTCATTACACTCACCATCGTGTGCTTTTGCTAGGGAGATCACATGTCCAGGTTTACAGGGACAGCCCCAGCTTAAGCCTGTTGTTCCTGCATCATAGTGAACAGTGCCACCTTTCAAAGGTCTACTGGTTTGGACCATGTGTTCTGTGGTCACCCTAGCTTCTGTCTGTGCTAACTCCAGCTCAGAGTGATGCTCCTTTCCTATTCTACCTGGTCATTGGTCAAAGCCCATTCCAAACATCACTGTTGCTATGAAACATACCCTACCTCACCCAAGATTTCATCAGTTCATCCCCTGAAATACCATGGCAATTTGCACATCTCCAGCCTATAGCATGTATCACTATATGCCATGTGAACTCCAATGTACCTTCTTCAGGGATGTGCCCTGGTCACTGCTCTCATAACACCCTTCATGGTCTGTAGCCCAGGCTGTGACTAGCTATTTGTGGGAGTTGGTATCCATTATGGTAATCCATTAATTGCTCCTAACTAGTGGTAGTGGGGACCATGTTTGTGTCCTGGCACACAATAAAAACTTGCCAAATTTGAATGAAGAAACATCTTCCCTATAAAACTGTCATTGCCTGCCTATCTTGGCTGTGTCTTAATCCTCTATGTGTCCTCTCTAGTGCATAATCCTGTGTCTAGAACATCAGAGGTACTCAATCCTGGTTTATTGAGGCAATGTTAAGTTTAATTTAATTTAAGCATGTAATACACTAGCTGAACAATACTATGAGTCAAAAAAAAGACACTATATTTACCTCCCTCCCTGAAGGGATATCATGTGATATTGAGGGCTTCCTGAACAATAAACATAACTGGGACAATAGTGGATCTCATAGTGACTGTTCCACCTGGACAGCAAAGTGATATAGTCACTGTCCAATGATAGCTGCAGCATGAGTGGAGGTATAGGAAATGGCCCACTTCCACTTCTGATCCTGATGATTTCAAGTAAGAGTTGTTACAGAAATGCACAACTAATAACTCCTTACGTGTATTTAATCCTTGACAGTCGATGAAAGATTTACACTTATGTGGGCTACATTAAGTCTCAGAATACCTTTATGAACTACCTAGGGTAGGGGAAAAAAGCTCTGGGAGCTACTTTTATTTAAAAAGTCAAATAGCATGTCTTCAAAGTCATACCTTTTAAAAAACTTTTGGTTTGTTGACTTCTTTGACTAATATCTCCCCAGCCCTCTACACCCAGTCCCTGGTAACCACCATTCTACTCTATGCTTCTATGAGTTCAAGTTTTTTAGATTCTACATACGAGTGAGATCATGCAGTATATGACTTTTTGTGCCTGGTTTATTTCACTTAACATGATGTTCTGCAGGTTCATGCATGTTGTTGCAAATGACAGAATTTCCTTCCTTTTTAATGCTGAATAGTATCCCATTGTGTATGGATGTAGTCGTACCATTTAAAGAGCAAAGTGTGCTGTCCAGGAAGGAGCTCAGTTTTACAGGTGAAAGCTGGGATTCTGGTCCCAATTCCACCACCTACCAGCACAATTACCTTGAGATACTCACAGCCTCCCTGAGACTCAGTTTCCTCATCTGTAAAAGAGGGATGGTCACCTATTTATTTGTCTTCTAAGGCTGTTTTGTGGGCCAGATAAGAAGAGGAATTTAGAGTGCTTGAAGACCTTGAAAGCACTGGATATATTAGGAGTTACCCAAGGTGGCCTTCCCAATGAACATGGAGAGAAAAGAGAGAGAGAGAAGTGTGGTACTGGCATTAGGATAGACAGATCAATGGAATAGAATTGAGGGTCTGGAAATAAACCCTCACAATTTATGGTCAAATTTTGACAAAGGTGCCAAGACAATTCAATGGGAGAGAAAATAGTTTTTTCAAAAACTAGTGCCGAAACAATTGGGTATCCACATACAAAATTATGAAGTTGGACCCCTACCTCACATCATATTAAAACATTAATTCAAAGTGGATTATAGACCTACATGTAAGAGCTAACTAAAACTATAAAACTCCCAGAAGAAAACATAGTGGTAAATCTTTATGACCTTGGATTTAATGATGGTTTCTTAGATATGGCACCAAAAGCACAAGTGATGAAATAAGAAAACAGATAAATTGGCTGGGCGCGGTGGCTCACACCTGTAATCCCAGCACTTTGGGAGGCTGAGGCAGGCAGATCAAGAGGTCAGGAGATCGAGACCATCCTGGCTAACACGGTGAAACCCCCATCTCTACTAAAAATACAAAAAAATTAGCTGGGCGTGGTGGTGGATGCCTGTAGACCCAGCTACTTGGGAGGCTGAAACAGGAGAATGGCGTGAACCCAGGAGGCATGGAGCTTGCAGTGAGCCAAGATCATACCACTGCACTTCAGCTTGGTGACAGAGCTTGGTGACTCCATCTCAAAAAAAAAAAAAAAAAAAAAAAAAGAAAAAAACAGATAAATTGGACTCTTCAAAATGAGAAACTTTGGTGTGCCTTCAACAGACCGTATCTAGAAAGTGAAAATAGAATGCACAGAAAGGGGGAAAATTTTTGCAAATTGTATATAGTTGATAATGGGTATCCAAAATATATAAAGAATTCTTACAACTTAATAATAGAAAAACGAATTACCCAGTTTAAAAAAAACAGGCAAAATAGTTGAGTAGACATTTCTTCAAAGACAATATACAAATACATGACCAGCAAGCAAATAAAAATATGTTCAAGTTTATTACTTATTGGGATATTCAAATTAAAACCACAATGAGGTACCACGTCACACTGTAATACAAATGATGGACAATAACAAGTGTTGGTGAAGAGATGTAGACAGTGGAACCTTCATATGTTGCTGGTGGAAATGTAAAATTGTACAGCCTCTTTGGAAAACGGTCTGGGAGTTCCTCCAAATGTTAAACACGAAGCTACGCTGACTTAGTAATTACACTCCTTGTGATGCACCCAAGGGAAATGAAAACCTATGTCTACACAAAAAGTTATACACAAATGTTCATAGCTGCATTATTCATAAGAACCAAAGGGTGGAAACAACCCAAATGTCCATCAACAGATGAATGAATAAACAAAAGATGATAGGAAATATTCCAATGAAATATTATTCCACCATACTTGCTAGTTTGGAACCTATGTAACCCTACCCAATATGTATGGAAATGGATGGAGGAGGAACCACCTACCAGACTAGTATTGCTACCAGCAATGTGGACCAGCACAGTGGCAAACTTAGTGTCCCTTCCAAAGGTGGAAAAGTTTGGGTAAAAATAAAAGACAAATGGAGAAAAGAAGGAATAATAGCTCAGGGTAAATAAATGAGTAAGTGGGTTATAAATTGTGGGAAATCCTGTATTGCACTAACAACTCAAAGGAGTATCAGAGCAAGAGATGACATCATCTCTTAGCTCAATTATTCCAGGTTCCTGAAAGGGTAAGGCTGTATGTTTGCTAAGACCGGTTTTGGAACCTGACAAGACTGAAGGAAACTCTACTAACCTAAGTGCCCTCACCCTGGGAGACATTCATACAATATGATGGACTGGAGTACTTATTAATAATTGTGCATATTCATTTTGCTGTAAGGGATCTGTGGTCAAAAACCAGGGGATGACCTGTAGTGTTATGATATCTATTGGTTTTCATCCAGGATTCCTGGCTCATGACTCCCATAGCCCTTGTAATGGTTATTGATTAAAATGTTGGATTTGTTAGGCTTCAGGAGCAGACCTCAGGAAACAGAATCTCTGGGACCTTCTCCTGCCCCCCTTTCACCTGCTCCAAGGCAAGACTCTAATTTTCCCTAGCCTTTCTGATTGTGTGTCTTAAGATCCTCTCCAGACAGGGTCCTGGGGGAAGGAATGCTGACATCATGAAGCTTCCATAAAAACCAAAAGGACTGGGTTCGGGAAACTTCCAGATAGCTGAATATGTGGAGGTTCCTGAAGGGTGGTTTGCCCAGGGAGGGCATAGAAGCTCCATGCCCCTTCCCCCATACCTCACCCTATGTGTCTCTTCATCTGTATCCTTTGTAACATCCTTTCTAATAAACTGGTAAACATTAAAAAGAAATATTATTCAGCCATAAAAAGGAATGAAGCAGTGATTCATGTTACAAAATGGATGAACCTCAAAAACATAATGCTAAGTGAAAGAAGCCAGACATAAAAGGCCACATATTCTATGATTTCATTTATATGAAATGTCCAGAATATGCAAATTCATAGAGAAAGTGATTGCCAAGGGATAGTGGAGAAGGAGAAATGGCTAATGACTGCTAATGGTTTTTGGTTTTCCTTGGGGATGATGCAATATTCTGGACATAGATAGCAGTGATGGTTGTAGAGCTCTGAATATACTAAAAACCATTTAATTGTACACTTTATGTGGGTGAATTTTATAGTGAGTAAATCATATCTCAGTAAAGCTATTAAATGAGAACATGCACAATGTTCTATGTTGGGGGGCACGTGTTGGGGGGTTAGGGCTTGGGGGTTTGAGGGATGCTTAGCCTAAACAGGTAGGGTTCCATGTGCAGCACTGAGAGCTCAGGCTCTTAGCAGTCTGGGAAACTGCCAATGCGCTCACTCCCTAGTGCTTCCGCTTTGTTCCCATGAGCCCTCATGGTGTGAGGAAGGGCAGGTGGGTGGTCTCCAGCTGTCGCTAGAAATACTTCTCTGAAAGTGCTACGTTTTTACTTCCCAGGGGCCTGACAGGGGTAGGGAATTGGGGAGGTGGCTGAGACTCCATTCTGTTCACAAAAAGCTACCCCAGGAGGCCCTCACCTGAAGATTAATAGGGTTAACAGGCTTCCTGGGGAGTGGGGGAGTGCACTTCCCCACCCATTGGTCAATGACCTTTTTGAAGTGATCCCTGGAGACTCTAACTGGAAAGGGCGTGCCTTCATTAGACTCTATCTGAGGCATTCTCTCAAAGAACTGTGCCTCAGCTCCCTACCTTCTGACGAGTGGGATCCTTTGCATCCTGCTCCCCTACACAGCCCCGCCAGGCTTCTCTCTGGTGTTTGTTCTCCTGAGTGGAGAGGAGGGGTCTGGGAAGATATTCTGGGAGAAGATCCCCCTCCCACCGCCTTCACTACTCTCATGAGTTTTTGGCAGTGAAACAAAGGGGGGTAGTATTTATTTTGGAAAGGACACGTGTTCTGGCTTCCTCATCCTTCTAGTCGCCTGGGACTTGGGCTCTTAGTTACTTCTGGCTCCCTGTGGGAGGCTTTGTTTCTGAGGCAGGACATGAGACCTCCTGTCCTGGGTGGAAGCTGACCTTGAAAGGTACAATCACGTCTGAGATGAACCACAGAGAACGTTATCAATGAGACTGGGTTTTTGGTCCCCTAAGCTCAAGCTACTTTTGAGGGCTTAATTAATTTTTTTCAATGGTGGTAAAATAAACATGACATAAAATTTTATGATAAAATTATGATAACATGATAAAATTACAATCTTAATCATTTTTTAGCATACGGTTTAATAGTGTTAGGTACATTCACATTGTTGTGAAACCAATCTCCAGAACTCTTTTCATCCTGCAAAACTGAAACGCTATACCCATTAAACAATAACTCCCTTTTTCCCCCTTCCCCCAGCCCCTGGCCCTCATCATTCTACTGTCTACCTCTATGAATTTGACTACTCTAGGGACCTCATATCTTACATTATTTGCCTTTTTTTTTTTTTTTTTAAATTTTGAGACGGAGTCTCGCTCTGTCGCCCAGGCTGGAGTGCAGTGGCGCGATCTTGGTGCACTGCAACCTCCACCTCCCGGGTTCAAGCAATTCTCCCGCCTTGGCCTCCTGAGTAGCTGGAATTACAGGGGTGCGCCACCATGCCCAGCTAATTTTGTTGTTGTTGTTATTTTAGTAGAGATGGGGTTTCATCACATTGGTCAGGCTGGTCTCTTGACCTCAGGTGATCCACCCTCCTCAGCCTCCCAAAGTGCTGGGATTACAGGCATTGAGCCACTGTGCCCAGCCTGTATTTGCCTTTTTTGACTGGCTTATTTCATTTAACATGATGTCCCCAAGGTTTATCTATGTTGTAGCGTGTGTCAGAATTTTCCTCCTTTTTAAGACTAATATTCCATTGTATGTATATGCCAAATTTTGTTTATCCATCTCTCTCCTTTGATCATCAATGAACACTTGCGTCGCCTCCAGCTTTTGGCTATTGTGAATGATGCTGCTATGAACACGGGTGTACAACATCTCTTTATGACCCTGCTTTCTATTCTGTTGGGTATATACCCAAAAGGGGAATTGCTGGATCCTATGGTAATTATGTATTTAATATTTTGAGGAACCATCATACTGTTTTCCACAGCAGATGCACCACTTTACATTACCACCAGCAATGCATGAGGGTTCCAATTTATCCACATGCTCATAACTATTTGTTATTTTCTGTGGGGTTTTTGTTTGTTCATTTGTTTTATTGTTTTGGGGTTTTTGTTTTTTGTTTTTTTGTCTTTTTTGACAAAGTCATGCTTTGTTGTCTAGGCTGGAGTGCAGTGGTGCCATCATGGCTCACTGCAGCCTTGACCTCTCAGGTTCAAACAGTCCTCTAGCCTCAACCTCCTGAATAGCTGGGACTACAGGCATGTACTACCACACCTGGCTAATTTTTCAAATATTTTGTAGAGACAGGGGTCTCATTATGTTGCCCAGGCTGGTCTTGAACTCCTGGGCCCGAGCAATCCTCCTGGCTTGGCGTCCCAAAATGCTGGGTTTACAGGTATGAGCCACCGCATCTGGCGTGTGTGTGTGTGTGTGTGTGTGTGTGTGTGTGTGTTTAATAGTAGCTATCCTAATGGGAGTGAGCTGATATCTCATTGTGGTTTTGATTTGTGTTTCCCTAATGTCTATTTAAGTTCTTTGCCCATTTTTAATGGAGTTTTTTGTTGTTGACTTGTAGGGGTTCTTTATATATTCTGGATATTAATCCTTCATCAGATATGTGATTTGCAAATATTTTCTTACATTCTTTAGGTTGCATTTTCACTCTTTTGTTTCTTTTGATGCACATAAGTTTTTAATTTTGATGTACTTCATTTATCTACTTTACATTTGTTGCTGTGCTTTTGGTGTCATAGCTAAAAAGTCATTGCCACATCCTGGAAAGAAGCTTTCCCCTCTGTTTTCTGCTGAAAGTTTTATACTTTTAGCTCTTACATTTGGATCTTTCATCCATTTCCAGTTAATTTTTGTATATGGTGTATGGTAAGGTTCTAACTTCATTTTTTGCATGTGGATATCTGGTTTTCCCAACACCATTTGTTGAAATGATGTCTTCTCCCCTTTTAATGATCTTGGCACCTTTGTCTAAAAATCATTTGACTGTATCTTTTAAGGTTTCTGTCTGGTCTCTTTATTCTGTCCCACTGGTATAAATGTCTGTCTTTATGCCAGTATCACATTATTTTGATTACTATAGGTTTGTAATGTTTTGAAATCAGGAAATGTGAGATCTCCAAGTTCATTCTTCTTTTTCAAGATAGTTTTGGCTATTTGGGGCCCCTTGATTTTCACATGAATTTTATGATGTATTTTTCTAGTCTAAAAATAAAATATATCTGCCATTGAGATTTTGATAGCGATTACATTGAATTTGTGGATCACTTTGGAATGTATTTACATGTTAACAATATTGAGTCTTCTAATCCCTGAACACAGCTGTCTTTCCATTTATTTGTGTCTAATTTATTTTAGTAATATTTTGCAGTTTTCATTGCAACAGTCTTTTGCCTCCTTGGTTAAGTTTATTCCTATTTTATTCATTTTGATTAATTAATCTTAAATAACACAATTTCTTTCAGGTTCAGCAAATATTTGCTGACACATTCAGTTTTGTTTTTGTTTTTGTTTTTTGAGGCAGTCTCACTCTGTCACCCAGGCTGGAGTGTGGTGGTGTGATCTCGGCTCACAGTAACCTCCACCTCCTGGGTTCCAGTGATTCTCCTGCCTCAGCCTCCCAAGTAGCTGGGATTACAGGCACCTGCCACCACACCTGGCTAATTTTTGTATTTTTAGTAGAGACAGGGTTTCACCATGTTGGCCAGGCTGGTCTCAAACCTCAAGTGGGACTTCAAGTGATCCGACCGCCTTGGCCTCCTAAAGTGTTGGGATTACAGGCATGAGCCACCATACCCGGCCTCAGGTTTTTTTTATCTTTTATTTTTTCCCTTCTCATATATTCTCTCTTGGTTTTAATCTTAGGTCTCCAAATCTGTGTTTGAGAAGTAGCATACTACACACCTCAACATGAATCAGGCCCTTCAAATAAAAGATAAAGCTCTTTTTAAAAAGCCTGTTTTGAGTAAAAAATCACTTGACTGTATTCTGAAACATTTCCTCATAGGGCTTACTTTCTTAAAAGTTATTTAGTGTAAGAACTGAGGTTTCTTTTATTTTTATTTTATTTAAGTCCTTGTAATTAGGGGTAGAAGGAGAGGATCTTGTGAGTTGGGTTTAGTTTTATTTGTGATCTGACTGGGGCCTGGGGCAATTTTGTCATGGTGTTGCCTGTGGACTAGAACTCAAAGTCCTCGGTGAATACCCTGTATGTGCCTAGCGATGAAGGAAACAAACAGGACTGGCACTTGGAAACATTGTGATGTCATGACCATAAGCCCTTTGTGCTGGCCTCTGTGTCCAAGAAGCCCTGAGACAAAGAACCTGGGTTTCTCTCTGTATGTGTTTTCATGTCCCATTACTTGGCTCAAACTTCCATCTAGCACCTGGCAAAATAGAACCTGCTGACCAGCGGGGCCTCCTCAAAGAGGTTCCAACTTAACACTGAGTTCTGTGAGAAAGTGGAAGCAAAATACCAGTGAGAAGCAATAGCAGTCTCATCTGCCCAGGAGCAGAGTACAGGTTGGCTCTTAAGGTCTCCTGGAGCCCCACTGCACATGTGCCTGCAGATCAGTGGCAGCTCCCAGAGAGAAGCTAGGGGAAGCTTCTGATCCCTGGGGCCCACAAGGGTAATGCTCTCTCTGTCTGGGTCGTAGATCCCAGGCCTGCCGCATCCAGGTAAGCTCTCTCTGTCCTGCCCCCATGGGTCTGGGCTCTGTCTTCTCCTGCTTCAGGAGTGATAGAAATGTTCTGTATCTTGATTGTGATGGTGAACAGACTGGGTAGCACATCCTTGTTATTTTCAGGGCAAGCATCACCACTCTCTCCCCTTGAAGGCCCCAAGCCTCTTAGAAAACAACCAACCAACAAATCAACCAACCAACAAAAAGGAGATAGACAATTCTGGGCGGCGTTAGGAATCTTAACTGAGGCTATATCTTCTTGTCTTCTTCCCATGCTTAAATATCAGCTTTTTTTTTTTTTTTTTTTTTTTTTTTAGACAGAGTCTTGCTTTGTCACCCAGGCTGGAGTGCAGTGGAGCAACTCTTAGCTCACTGCAACCTCTGCCTTCCAGGTTCAAGCAAGTCTCCTGACTCAGCCTCCTGAGTAACTGGGATTACAGGTGCATGCCACCACACTCGGCTAATTTTTGTATTTTTAGTAGAGACGGGGTTTCACCATGTTGGTCAGGCTGGTCTTGAACTCCTGACCTCATGATCTGCCCGGCTTGGCTTCACAAAGTGCTGGGATTAAATCTCAGCTTTATTGGGCTGGGCACGATGGCTCAAGCCTGTAATCCCAGCACTTCAGGAAAAAACAAAACAAAAAGAAAAACCAAACAAACAAAAAAACAAACTCAGCTTTATTGAAGTATAATTTATCTGCGATGAAATTCACTCATCTCATGTTTATAGTATAATTATTAGGGGCAATTGTATATGTTTTCATGATCATGTCACAATCAAGATATAGAACATTTCCATCAATCACCCCCAAAACTTTCCTCTTGCCTCTTTGGAGTCAATCCCCCGCCCACCTCTAGGTTGACTGCTGGCCCCAGTCAACTGTGAATCTGCTTTCTATCATTATTGTTTTGCCTTTTCCAAAATATAATATAAATGGAATCATGCAGTGTATAATATTTTGTGTACAGTTTATTTCATTTAGCATGATATTTTTTTGAGATTCATTCAAGTTGTAGCATATATCAATAGTTCTTCCTTTTTATTGCTGAGTAATATTCCATTGGGTGCATATATCACCATTGGCTTAGCTATGGGTTTAGTCAATGGGGATTTGTGACGCTTACATTTTTATTATTATTATTATTATTATTATTTTGACAGGAGTCTCGCTCTGTCGCCAGGCTGGAGTGCAGTGGCATGATCTTGGCTCACTGCAACCTCTGCCTCCCGGGTTCAAGCGATTCTCCTGCCTCAGCTTCCCAAGTAGCTGGGATTAGCTGGGATTATAGGTGCACGCCACCAAGGCTGGTTAATTTTTGTATTTTTAGTAGAGACAGGGTTTCACCATGTTGGTCAGGATGGTCTCGATCTCTTGACCTCGTGACCTGCCCACCTCAGCCTCCCAAAGTGTTGGGATTACAGCTGTGCCCAGCTTTTGACTATTATTTTTGAAAGGCTGCTGTGAATATTTGAATACAAGTCTTTTTGTGAACATATGTTTCCATATCTCTTGGATAAATATCTAGGAATAGTATTGCTCGGCCATATGTACATTTACCTTTATAATTCACTGCCAAACCATTTTCCAAAGTGGCTGCACTATCCTGCTGAGGCTGCTTTTTAAACACAGGCTGGGGCTGGGGAGGAGGAGGTAGGCAGAGCTGCTTTGCAGTTCTCCTAGAATCAGAAGTTAGACCTAGGCATTCATGTGCTTCACAACAAGCTTATGAAGGAGATAATGAAAAAAACCCATTTCACGGATGAGGAAGTCGAGGTTTGGAGAGATGTAATTGTGCAAAATCACACACCCAACAAATGGAAGAGCTAGGATTGAAACCCTGGGACCTTTGTGTCAGTGCCCAGGGGTTTACCCCCTACCCTCTCCCATCTCTCTCCCCAGTGACCATCCTGGCAACTTGGGAATTCTGCTGCCTTGACACTGTATACATCACATTTACATCTATCCTCAAGGGGACACAATGACCCTGGGAGGTGGCATTCAACCCCTCTTCTTCAGAGGAAGCAGTTATTGATCAGAGAGGTGAAGTGACTTTCCCAAGGCCAACAGCTTGCCTATAGAATTTCTGGTACCTGAATCAGGTTTCCTAGTTCCAAGTGCTTTCTGCTAGACCATGGTACCCCACAGCTACATTTAAAATTTTTCATTCCTAATTTTCTTTTTCTTCAGCCTTCTCTTTCCTCAGTAAGAATGCCCCTCCCTTTCCTCCACCTTCCCCTGCCTCAGGCCTAATACACCGAACCTGGTAGGATTAAGTTGAGGCAGGAGTGGGGCCTGGGGAGACGAGAGCATAGAGGCCAAGGGAGAAGTAGCAGGAAACAGGCCATTTCCTCACTCAGGCCTGCTTCTTATCTAAGAGGTGAGAGGCCAGAGGTGGAGGTAAGTGATGAAGCCACTCAGATCTGGAGTGCAGGCTACTCCTGGTGCTCCGTAGCCCACCTCCCCCAACTGCAGAGAACAGGATGAAGCCTCTGAGGGTAGGAGGTGCCTCTAGCCCTCCAGCCTGTGCCTTAGCAAAAGCGGAAGGACTTTGGGGGAAAGGGGCGGGAATAGGTGTAGAATGTGCTACTCAGAAGGGTTGTGGAAGAAGCAGCCTCAGGTCACATCTATTGCCCTCTCCTCTTCACTGTCCTGGAGCCCTGGAAAAGGAGGCCAGCCATCTTCTCACAGGCCTCCTGCATGTGGGGTGTGTGTATGTGTGCAAAATGCAGGGAAGCCTGAAGATTCCTCAACACACACACACACACACACACACACAGAGAAATGTGAGTGCAGCCCCAGCCTGGAAGAGGGCAGACTCAGTCAAGAATACAGCGATGTCACCAAGGGCAAGGCGGTAACCCCGCCATAGTGTATAACCTTTTTTTTTTTTTTTTTTGAGATGGAATCTCACTCTGTCATCCAGGCTGGAGTGTAGTGGTGCAATCTCAGCTCACTGCAACCTTCACCACCCGGGTTCAAGTAATTCTCCTGTCTCAGGCTCCCGAGTAGCTGGGATTACAAGTGCCCACCACCACGCCTGGCTAATTTTTTTGTATTTTTAGTAGAGACGGGGTTTCACCATGTTGGCCAGGCTGGTTTCGAACTCCTGACCTCAGGTGATCTGCCCACCTCGGCCTCCCAAAGTGCTGGGATTACAGGCCTGAGCCACTGTGCCCAGCCCATAGTGTACCACCTTTACAGTTTTCAAAGTGCTTCCTCATCTGTTGTGTCATTTGATCTCTGCACCTACACCGTGAGACAGGCATGGCAGGGGTTACTCTCTCCATTTCACAGGCCAAAGGTTAGTCTTCTCTACTGGCCCTTTCTGGTTGAATTGCATCTTTCTAGAGGTGGGGCTGGGCTGGGGCTGGACCCTGGAGAAATCTTCTTCAGGAATTAGCTTCTTAGGATGAAACCAGCCCTGCTCTGCACCTTCCCCACCTCCCAACCCCCAGCTCCTCCCAGCTCCAGCAAAAAGCTTTGGCCTCATCTTGGGACACTTAACCAGGCCTATTATATGCAAGGTATCCCAGGCAGCTGCTGCCCTCCCTCCACCCATCCCCATTTTCCTCTATCCCTCTGCCCTAAAATTAACAGATACTAGGAATCCGGAGTTATTCAGCAGCCCACCAGGGAGCCTCTCTAGCATGCAAATTTACTGAGCATGCTTTGAAATCCAGCACAAAAGTGAATGAGATTCAAAGGAGTTCATAGTCTGGGGAGGGTAGTTGGCAGAGTAGATGTGTAAGCAAATGATGACATCAGTACAACAAGAAGGGCTGGGTGGGGGAGACTTCTAATTGTGCGGGGGCCCAGGAGCAGCTGCTATTCTGCTGTCTTTCCAGGAGTTTGGCAAATCCAGGAGAGAGGACCAAGTGCAAAGGGCTGGAGGAAAGAAAAAACCTGGTGCATCAAGTTCCCTGGGAGCTTGGGGTGAAGAGCAAAAAGAGGCACACTGGGAGAAGTGGCTAAAGAGTGGGCTGGGTTGGATTCTGGATGGCTTTGTTACTCATCTAAGAAGTCTAGACTCTTCAATACAGCATATATATGTATATATAAATAATGATATATGAATATATGTATATGTGTGTGACTATGGAAAACACATGTATACATATACACTGGTATCAGGTAAAATGCTGTTTTTAGATGCTGGAGAACTAACACATACAAGAGAAAAAAACAGGCCATGATAAAGTCATCCTATTTACTCGAACTGCTCACGTATAAGTATTATGCAGTACAAAGAATATTATGCTCATTTTTCTATGTGCCAGATTGTCTTTTCTTTTCTTTTTCTTTTTTTTTTTTTTTGAGACGGAGTCTCGCTTTGTCACACAGGCTGGAGTGCAGTGGTGCCATCTCAGCTCACAGCAAACTCTCCCTCCCGGGTTCAAGCGAAGCTCTTGCCTCAGATTCCCGAGCAGCTGGAATTACAGATACCTGCCACCACGCCTGGCTAATTTTTGTATTTTTAGTAGAGATGAGGTTTCACCATGTTGTCCAGGCTGGTCTCGAACTCCTGACCTCAGATGATCCGTCTGCCTCAGCCTCCCAAAGTGCTGGGATTACAGACGTGTAATCCCACGGATTACAGGCCACGCCCGGCCCAGATTGTTTTATTTGATTACACAATGAATTATCTTCTTGACGTTTGCCTTCCTTCTCTTTTTCCTGTCCCTTTCTTTTTACTGTATCAATAGTTATCTGACCCAAACCTCAAAAAGTAGAAGGAATTTTGGACTGAAATGTTTCCGTTCACTAAGTCTCAATTGCGTTCTTGGAAAGGTGCTGGCACAGCTGAGGGACACCCCAGCTGTTAGTTGAGTTTGTGAATTGCAGATCCTGCTCCAGAGTCACTGATCAGAGTCAGTGAAATTTCTTTTTCCCTTATACTACCTCAACTTTACGCAGCCAACCCTGTGTACCCAATAATAGCTCAATTTAGTGGCATCCGCTAAAGTCTTATGTAGAGAGCTTTTCTCTCTGGATTTCCCCTTTACTGAAGAAAAAGAGGGAGATCAGACAAGGGTCCCGGGACTACGCTTCCCAGCCGCCTCCGCCCGGCGCCCAGTCCAACTTCCCTTACAGGGATGGCCCCTGGCATCTTGGCCCCGCCCATCCCCAGCACCATATTGCGAACTACAATTCCCAGCTGCCTCCATGCGTCGCACCCTTCAAAGTGGGCTTCCCAGCAGCCTCGCGGGCGAAGAGCCCCGCCCCTCGGAGCTGCTCCCCGGGTCGACCCGGCACACTCTTCCTGCCCCCTGCCCCGTCACGTGATGCAGTCTCGCCAACCGGCACGGGGAGGAGGGCAGCGGGCGGTGGCCGGGGGCGGGCAGGCCGTGGGGGGCGGACCCCAGAGGGGGCGGAGCAGGGCCCGGGAGCCGAGCAGCCTGGCAACGGCGGTGGCGCCCGGAGCCCGAGGTGGGTGCGCGCTCACGGCTGGCCTGGCTCGGAGCCGGGCACTGCGGGGACCCGTGGTGAGGGGATCGGGAGGAGGAAGTTGGGACTCCTTGGGCCAGCGGGTAGCGCGGGGCCTCGCCGCACCGGCAGGGTTGGGTGGGGGTTTCGCCCAAGCGCCGTCGCTGTCCCCGCGGGGCAGGGCTGAGGCCAGGGAGCAGCAGGCAGGTACCTCCGGCTTTCCCCCGTTCTCCCCTCCCAAGGTGGCCGGCCGGCCGGCAGCGGGCGAAGGTCGGGACGGGGGTAGGGGTTGGTTGGCGGTGGAACTGGGGGCGGACGTCTCAGCCACTGCCCGGACTTTGCTTCCCCGTCCCGGGGCGGTGAGTGGGCCGGGCGTCCGCCCTGCCTCCCCGGCGACGCTCCGCCGCTGGTCCTCGCTTTGGCCCTCCGCGCGGAGCGGGCGTCCGCCGCATCCCCAGTGGGCCCTGCGGAGCGGCCGCAGCCCGACACTGGCCGCGAAGCCTCGATGGTCGCTCTTGGCCAGTGTTTCTGTGTCATACACGAGAGGTTTATCTGCTTTTGCAACAGTTAAGGGAAGATCTTAGAGGGAACGGTTAGTTCCCTGATACGCAGTCGGAAGTATGCACGGGCACGAGCAAGCGCCTTTGGCCGGGTTGCCTCCCTTAACTGTCTTTTGCTGCGCTCAGGAAGTGAAAACTAATTTTAGTATTTGCCCAAGCAAGTAAGAAGTGAATCTGCTGCAAAAATTATATTAGAGCTTTATACGCACGCATCGTTTGAGGCGAAGTGGTTTGCGACTGGTTTTGAAACAGATACACCAGATCTTCCCAAGAATAAAATTACAGCATTTTAGAATTGACTGGCACCCTAAAGTTTACTTGTTCATTTGTTCCCTGGGTGGGGGAACTGAGGCCCAGAGAGGGTAACTAATATGTCCCAGGCTTCAGGGCAACTTAATGGCAAAGCTAATATCACAAGCCAGCTCTCTGGGGGTGTCTTGGTGTCTGTCTAGTCTGGATTCTTTTTACCACAGCTCAGTTTTATTCCTTGTGAAATAACCAACTTAGAGTCTTGAGACTGAGCCAGCAATTTTGCTAGACTACAGACCATTTTGAATTTCCTTCAAAATCGGTTTACCAGCCAAATAAGACAATCAGGCCTGTTACTTTGCAGACACGTTTGCTTTCATCCAACATATCTGTTGGGCACAGTCATGTATTCACCAGATTTGATTCTGAATGGCTTTTGGCTGTTTCACAAAATCAAATCTACTTTTAAGAGATTCCACACCATGGGGGAGATTTGAACCAGTGGTGCTGCCTGCAGCACCAGTGTATAGTAGCCTCCCAGGGTGCTTGAGGGTGGATAACATTCACGGGGTCTTGTAGATTCTAGTGTGGTTAGTAAATGATTGGTCTCTTTAACTTAAAGTTCTAACTACATTTATTAAGTTGTCGATGGTTTCATTCATTCATCAAACACAAGAGTGCCAACGGTGGGCACTGGGAAGACAGCAAAGAGCCCCACTGCTGAGGTCCCTGCCTTATAGAGTTTATATGTGGGGAGGCACACAATAAAAAAAATAAACAATGATATATTTTCTGGCAGAGATGAGTGCTATGAGAAAAAATAGAGCTCTGAAACCTTACAATGACAGTAAAACAGGCTGGCGTGATTGAGAATGACTTGGGCATTACTTTGAATTTCTAGTTTTAGATTGCCAGCTGCTGCTCCATTAGAGGAAATAAATCCAAAAGTAAATCTCTGAATCAAAGAGATTTTTTGGAGTCATCATTTCTCCAATGAGTGTCTTTTAGATGGTAAGCTCATCCCAGCCTCATTTTTACTCATATTTCCCCCCCTCTTCCATACAAACAGTAAGTGATTTCAAATACCTAGAGAGGTATTTTTCAAATCTTTTGCAGTTTTCATAGTTAGATAGCTCACTGTAGCTACAGAAAGCGCTGCTGAGGTCAGTATTGGATGCTGATTTCATGCCAGTGTCTGCTGGACTCTCAGGCCACCTTGCACAAGGGTTTCTCTTCCTGTGTAATGGTTGGTACTGTGAACCTCTTATCTGAAATAATCATCAGTCCTTGTGTTGTGTGGTTTGTAAAGAAACTAGTTCATTTTGAAATAACTCAAGAGAAAAGAAGCACTCAACTTCTTAGGAACAAGGGTGCTCACTAATAAAATGGCATTAATGAGAGTTAACTGTAAAAGTTCATCGGTTTAATACCTTCTAAGTTCTCTCATATTCTGTATGTTCAATGCCTTCAAAGCAAATTTTTAATCTTTTACAGATCTGAAAAATAATTAAAGTTACAAAAAATACTTTAATATTTTTTGTTCCAAAATGAGAGGCAGATTAACAAAATGTAGTTACTTAGGAACCACTGAAAACACATGGTTCTTGCTCTTATTGAGGGCTCCAAAATAAAGAGAAAAGTGGAGACTCTTCAACAATTAATAGGTGACATTTTAAAGGGGTAACCAGAGGATTTCAAAGTCTGGAGTTTCTCATTATTTCTAAAGTTTATTCGATTTTATAACAGAATAATAGATTGTTTTCATTATTCTTTAGTAATTTTCCTTTCCTGTTTTCGACCTCTTTGAAGTTCTGCTTTCATTATTTTCTAGTTTTCTAGTTCTTTATTTCCTTTTTGGCAGATGGCGGGGGGGGGGGGGGGGACGACAGGGACTGTCACTTGCTTATAAGATTTTGACTCTGGATTGGGCAGCCTGACCCAATTTGAATCCCGGCCCTAATTTTATCTGTGTGACTTTAGGCAAGTTACTTACCTCCCTGCCTTAGTTTCCTTATCTGTCAAATGAAAATAATAATAGTACCTTTCTCAAAGGGTTGCTGGAATGACTGAGTGAATAATTTATGTTAAGTGCTTAGAAAAGTGTCTTGCATCTAGTAGACACTCAAGAAAAGCTGTTATTGACTTGAACGATATGGAACTCTTCTGTTTTTAAGAAAAAACATTATCCTAGCTATGTCTTAATAAACTTTTGGAATCGAGTAGCTTGCTTTTCTCGACATTTCTCTGCATTTCCATGTTGGCACGAGCTTTTGGTTCCAGGCGACCCTGGCAGCAGTGTCCTCAGTTCTTGCAGTGCTATATTCCCTTTACCATTTGGATTTAGAAATTTCTTGAGGCCACATTTTGTTGCTACAAACAGTAATAGAGCAAGAGAGGTGTTCTTCTAGTTTGTCTGCCTTGAAAGTGAGAGTGTACCTGGAGACCCAGCAGGAGTTACTGAGTTAGGTTCAGTTGTCATCCTGTAGTTGGGGGAAGGTTTTGCACTGGAAATCTTTGCAGTGTATTTTTCCACAGTGAGTACCACGACAATCTCATCTTTTTCTTTTTAAGAATGTGGAGGCATCTCTTTAGATAATTGGCATTGGGTACTACTAGTGCTTTCTATTTCTACCAGAGGAACTATGGTAAATGAGCCTTTTGTTTGTGTGAGGTGATAGAAAGCTTTCTCTATTTGAATTACAGAAGCTGAGTTCAGGTCCCAGTTCTCTTCCTTAACTCTGTGTCACTGGACAAGTCATTTAACCTTGCTGCTGGTGGCTCTTCCATCTGTAAGATAGAGCTAGTAAAACCTGTCCTGCCAAGTTTCTAGAGTTCTTCAGAGAATCAAATATGCATCAGAGACCTTTGTAAAGTGTGCAGCATTATTATTATTGCATGAATGTGTTGTATAAGCAGTTGCTATTTGGAGAACTGGTATAAGAGGGCAGTTGTCCTTCCTGTTCTTGGAGTATCTTCCCTGTGGCTGTAGGTGTGGCCTCTCTGCCTCAATCTCCCTCTTTTGTCATCATTAAAATATGCAGGTATTTATATTGCCTCTTTCATATGGGCCTGATGTCACTGGTATACCGTAACAAGTTTTCATTTTGTGTATTCCTAAAATGGTAGTAGTGTATAACCAACAATCACAGGGCAACAGCAAAGCAAGCTCAGCCTCAGGGAATGTTGCCTGCCTCTCTCACAAGTGTCTCAGAATGGAAGACTTTCTCTTTTCCAGTCAAGACCCGACCGCAGCTCCTCAGTCCTTACTAGACTGGATGCTTGTGCTTCTGGGGTTACAATAAAAAGCGATCCAGGCTCTGGGGAAGAGATCATTGATAGCTCTCCAGGTCTGTACCATCATCCTTGCTGGAACAGGGCGGGCGCCTGAGTGGCCCTTTCTCGTTAAAGTTGTTTCTCAGTATCTTGAAATGTCTCTATAAGTTGCACTTTGCAATTTCATGTACTTGTATTAGTTTAGTATTGCTGTTCCTTGACTGTCTTTAATAGGTAACTCCTACATAGTTCAGTATATTTTTCGTTTTCTATGCTTGTAATAAAAAGGGCTGAGGTTGGAGATATTTTTCTGATTGTCTGAAACCTAAGATGGTCCTATACACAGAGTAGACATTTAGTAAACATTATTTAACTTGAACTAGACAAAGGAGGCCAGCTTAGAACTGTTCACACATGATCATTTTAACCAATTCTGTTGCATGTCTAGAGATCATGCTCCCTGTCTGCCAGATGAAATGGAGCTCATGCTTAACCTTTCTTGCCGTGGTCAAATAGCAAATGAGAAAGTTCTGTGAATCAGTCATTGTCTTGCCACTCTTTTCTTCTCAGCTTCTTGATTTTTGAACTCTTGGCATGAGAAGTTTGAGTACAGATTAGTTTTTGCTTTGCTTGCTAGTATGTTTGGGGTGGGAAGTTGAAGGGGGAATAATTGAAAGTAAAAATAAAAGTTGTTTGTAACTCATTCAGCTCTTATCCCCTTGCCTCCAAACCCTGACAGCACACAGCGATGCCCTTTCTTTAGCATGTGATAATTGTTATATTTTGATAGCATGTCCTTGAACTTTTTTTGTGAGAAGGAAGCATTGTTTATTTCCCGGAGCCTCTTGCTTGGAATGTAATGGATTGCTACATCAGTTATCTTTTCCCCTTCTTGGGAGCTGTAGAGGCAGAGGTGGGTTGTAAGGGCGATTCGTAGCATCAGGTGGTGGTGCTTTAAATTCCCTTATATGACTTCTAAATTGCTTCATGGCCCTGAGATGACTTAGGTGGGGATTTAGGAGAATAGGTACTATGCTGGATTCCAGCAGGCCTGGAATTGGCCCAAGCTGTTTTACTGAAATAAGAAATGTACCTGCCTGCGCAGTAGTGACACTTGGCCATGACATGAAATATACCTGCGTGTCAGTACTGTTTGTGGATAACAGTAAGAAGGAAAGTTTGCACTTGGTTTCAGTGAGACCCCAGGAGGGCGCTGCGGTTAACACAGGTTATGTGACTAGCAGGATATGAGAAACCCCAGCCAGTATTCCATTTTGAGTTTCCTGGTTCTGAGGTGTTCCTTGCCCATGTCAGTGATTCTGGATCTGGGAGAGAAAGCACAGGTCCCTGTTGCCCTCACAAAGGGAGGACTGACCGTTGGCGCTGGCACCCACCTCTTTGAATTCCTTGCTTGGAGAGAGAACTGATTTTTTCAGAGTTGAAGCTGAGTCTAACTCCCTGCTGGACATGTCTTTCATTCACTATATCAACTCTAATAATCTCCCCAGAGATTCCCATTACGCCTGTGGCATGAAACAGGTTTTTCTTATTGATGGAGATTGCCCTTGCTCCCTGGGAGCTGGTAAGACAGGCAGAATTTCAAGCCCCATCCTCACCCACTGAGACCCGACACTGACTCCTCAAGCTGAATGTGAATTTTAGTGAGACCCCCAGGTGATTTGGCAGTAAATTAAAGTTCGGAAATAGTCTAATAGTACCAGCTCATATCCTGGCTTCCCAGTCCTTTAAGATAGCACTAGCCAATAGAGAATGTGTAATTTAAAATTTTCTAGTAGCCACTTTGAACAAGTAAAGAAACAGGTGAAATCAATTTTAATATATTTAACACAGCATGTGCAAAATATTTCAACATGTCATCGACGTAATAATGACATGTTTCTCCTTTTTTGGTACTAAATTGTCAATCAGGTGTATATTTTTAACATTTTAGCCCATCTCAGTTTAGATTAGCCACATTTCAAGTGTTCAGGAGCTACAGCTGTGGAGAGATACATTTGGTCTTGATTTGCTGAGGATTTCATCAGATTCACTGTCAATGCTTAAATAGCCGCCTCGGTCATAACTTAACCTTAACATTAGGTGTAATCTTTGCCAAGTCCTTAGCCCAGTGCTTTTACATCATGTCTCATATGAATCCTCACAGCAGCGCTTTGAGGTAAGATCCCCACTGAGTTTCAGAGGGGTTAGGTCTAAGCTGAAGCATTTAGGAAGCAGCAATATCAGGATTTGAACCCAGGTAAGTCTGACTTCTGGGTTTCCAGCCTCTGCTGCAACTTCCTGCAGCTCTCATGACTACAGGGTTTTTTCTCAGTTTCAGTTTTCAGTTTTGTAAGCCATATTAAAAAGGCACCATTGGTATATGTATGAAATGCAACCTTCTTTCTTGAGGGGAACTTCAAAGAACTCGAAGAATGCCTCTTTCTTCTCTGACTTTTCAGAGAGGGTGCAGAGTCCCTAAACAGAAGTTTCCTTATAGAGGGAATACCACGGATCAGGGGACTGCCTTTCCTGCTGCTCATTAGAATCACTTGGGGAGTTTTAAATACTTGCTTCCCTGGGCATTGCCCACAGATATTCGAACTTAATTGATCTGGGCTGAGACTCTGACATCTGTATTTTAAAAAGTGGTCCCAGTGTGCAGCAGTACTAGGAGCGCTTCTCCAACTTCGTTGCCTTATGAATCACCTGGACTTCGAGTTGAAACACAGATTCTGACTCAGTGGTTCCAGGATGGGCCCGGAGAGCTTTTTCTTCTCATTTCCATCAAGCTCCCAGGTGATGCCAACAGTGTTGCTCTGTGGCTCCCACTCAGAGCACCAAGCCGTATCATAATCACCTGAGGGGTTTTTGCAAAACTACAGATTCCTGGCGTCATGCCTGGAGTTTCTGATTCAGTAGTTCTGGGGTGGGGCCCAAGATCTTTACTTGAGAAGGCTCGTGCTTTCAATGTTTCACCATAAAGTATTATGTTTACTTTAGGTTTTGTGTGGGTGCACTTCTAGTGTGCATTTTTTTCGGTCATAAGTGGATGTTGAATTTTATCAAACCCCTTTTCTTCCTTTATGGAGATAGGTTTTTGGTTTTTTTGTAGAGAGAGCTTCTTACTTTGTTACCCATGCTGGTCTCAAACTCCTGGCCTCAAGCAATTCTCCCGCCTCAGCCTCCCAAAGTGCTTAGGATTACAGGCGTGAGGGAGAACATGTGTTTTCTGTCCTTGAACTTGTTAATGTGGTGGGCTATTTTAAGGGATTTTCTGATATAACTTTGTAGCATTAACTAAGTTTGTATTGCTGGGATAAACTCAACGGGGTCATGTTCTTTCTTACTGCTGGGTTTGATTGCTAATATTTTCTTTAGGATTTTTAAATCTTAAATACATAAGATTTGGTATTAGTTTTCCTGTGGTGTCTTGGTCTGGTTTAGTATCGTGATTATGCTAGCCTTGTAAAGTGAGTTGAGGTATTCCCTTTTTCTGTTCTCTGGAAGTTTGTATAAGATTGGAGTTACTGGTTCCTTGAATGTTGCTAGAACTTGCACATACAGTTGCCTGGGCCTGGAAGATTTTAAACTACCACCTAATGTCTGCCAAATCTATAGCTGTGTCTGTTCATTCCTGCATCCTACTATTGTTTGTTTGTGCCCTCCTTTTTTATTAGTCTAACCAGAGGTTTGTCAGTTTTAGTTATGGCACCAACTTGATAATATAATTATGTTCATTTGTTTCCATTTTAGGGCTTTTCCCCTGCTTTTTTGATTAATTTTTAATGAGTAAAAACTTTGTATGATTTTAAAGTCCAATTTATATCAAGGTATATTCAGAAGGCTTTCACCCCTATCTCTGACCGGGTATTCTGTTTCCTTTCCCCCCGTAGATGATCGGTTTTATTAGTTTGTTCTTCTAAGTATCTTTTGCAAATTTGAGCAAGCACATACATGTATTTTCCCCTTTTCTTGCACAAAAACATATTTCATTATTCAGCCTCTCACCCTTTTCACTTAAAGTATATACCAGGAATCATTCTTCATTTTCTCCTCCTTTCTTTAGATTTATTCTGCTGTTTGGATGTTTCAAAACATAGTATTTTCATGATTATTTAGTTGTAATATATTCTAATTTCTATTTTTATTTCATTCACCCGTGAGCTGTTTAGAAGTACATTTTTACTTACAAATGTATTTTCTAGGTATTTTCAAAACTGATTTACAACTTAACTGCATTTTGGGGAAAGAATGTGATGTGAACACTCGTAGTTCTTTGAAATTTGTCAAGGATGGGCTTATGTGGTATTTTTGTGGCTGGCTTCTTTCACTTAGCATACTGCTTTCTATATTCATTTTTGTGTTGTTGCATGTATCAGCAGTTCCTGACTTTCTGTTGCTGAGTAGTATTCCATAGTATGGTTATAATGTAATTTATTCATTCAGTAGTTGATCATTTGAGTTAATTCAGTTTTTGGCCATTTTGAAAAAAAGCTGCCATGAACATTCACATACAGGTCTTTATGTGGACTCATGTTTTTATTTGCTTTGTGTAAATACTTAGGTGTGGCATTGCTGGGCCATATGTTTAGTGTATGTTTAACTTTACAAGGAACTGTCAAACTGTTTTCCAAAGTGGACACGCCATTGTGCCACTTTACATTCCTACTGGCTTTAATTGTCTGCCTTTAAAATGTTAGCCATTTGAGTGTATAATGGTATCTCATTGTATTTTTAACTTACAAATTCCTAGTGACTAGTAATAGTGAGCATGTCTTCATGTGCTTGTTTGGCCATTAAGTTTATCTTCTTTGGTGAAGTATTTGCTGAAATCTTTTGCCCATTTCTTTTTTTTTTTTTTTTTTTTTTTTTTTTTTTTTTGAGACGGAGTCTCGCTCTGTCACCCAGGCTGGAGTGCAGTGGCCGGATCTCAGCTCACTGCAAGCTCCGCCTCCCGGGTTTACGCCATTCTCCTGCCTCAGCCTCCCGAGTAGCTGGGACTACAGGCGCCCGCCACCTCGCCCGGCTAAGTTTTTGTATTTCTTATTAAATTGGATTGTCTGTCTGAAGTTGTGAGGGTTCTTTATATGTTCTGGATACAAGTACTTCATCAGATATGTGATTTGCAAGCATCTTCTCTCAAACTGTGGTTTGCCTTTCATTTTCTTAACTGTGCCTCTGTGCAAGAGCAAGGATTTTTAATTTTGATGAAGTCCTATTTATTTTTTCCCCTCTTATGGTTTGAGCTTTTGTGTTTTAAGAAATCTTAACCTACATTCACAAAATTTTTCCCCTGTGTTCCTTCCAGAACTTTTTTAGTCCTGCTCTTATGTTTAGATCTGTTTTGGCAGACAGATCTTTCCCACCCCTGGTGTTTATACCGGTGTAATCCCCTTCCCTTGAGTGTGAGCAGGGCCTGTGACTTGCTTCTAGAATATAGACTAGAATATGGAAAAAGTGTAGGGATTCTACCGATATAATTAAGGTCACAACCAGTAGATTTTGAGTTAATCAAAAGAGAAGTTATCCTGAGTAGGCCTGAATTAATCAGCCCAAAACCCTTAAAAGAAGGTCTGGGTCCTCCCTGAGGTGAGATTCTCCTTGCTGACTTGTTGATGTGAGCAGCCACATTGAGGAAGCCTACGTAGAAAGGAACTGTAGATGGTCTCTAGGACCTAAAGGCTGCTTGGCAAAAAGCCAGGGCCCTCAACCATGCAGCCTCAAGGAAATGAGTTCTGCCAACACTCTGAATGAACTTGGAAGCAGATTTTCCCCAGTTGAGCCTCCAGATGAGAACGCAGACTGGCCAATACCTTGATTGCAACTTTGTGAGACCCTGAGCAGAGGACCCAGCTAAGCTGTGCCTGGACACCTGACCCACAGAAACTGTGAGATGATAAATGTGTGCTGTTTATGGCTGCTAAGTTTGTTATTCAGCAACATAAAACTAGTATGTCTATGTTCCATTTCAAGTTAATTTTGTATATTTTGTTAAGTAAGAGTCAAGATTCATTTATTTTTCCATATGGACATCAAACTGTTCCAGCATCATTTGTGGGAAAACGCCCACATATTTTGGTAATTTTGTTGAAAATCAATTGACCATTGCTAGGACCTCAAAAAGAAGGGCCTAATTGTAGTCTCTGTTCTGTTCCATTGATCTGTATGTCTATCCTTATACCAGTACTGCAGTGTCTTGATTACTGAGGCATTGTAATAAGTCTGGGGATCAGGTAGTAGAAGTACTGCAACTTTTTTTTTTTTCTTTTCAAAATTGTTTTGAGTATTCTTGGTTGCTTGCCTTTTTGTACAAATTTTGGAATCATCTTGTCAAAGCCTGTTGGGATTTTGATAGGGATTTCATTGACTTTGTAGATCAATATTGACATCATGACAATAATGAGTCTTTGATCCTTGAGCATGTGAGAGATATATATGATATATATGATATATTTATATGATATATGCTATCATATATTTATTTTATGTGTGTGTGTGTATATATATATATATATTTTTTTTTTTTTTTTTTTGAGATGAAGTTTTGCTTTTGGTGCCCAGGTTGGAGTGCAGTGGTGCGATCTCAGCTCACTGCAACCTCCGCCTCCCAGGTTCAAGTGATTCTCCCACCTCAGCCTCCCGAGTATCTGGGATTACAGACACCTGCCACCATGCCCAGCTAATTTTGTATTTTTAGTAGAGACGGGATTTCTCCATGTTGGTCGGGCTGGTCTTGAACTCCCCACCTCCAGTGATCTGCCCGCCTCGGCCTCCCAAAGTGCTGGGATTACAGGCGTGAGCCACCACGCCCAGCCCGAGCATGCAATATTTCTCCATGTATTTAGGTCTTTAATTTATCTCAGCCGTGTTTTGTAGTTTTCAGTGTATGATTCTTGTACGTATTTTGTTCAGTGTTTCCCTAAATATTTCATTTTTTTGGTATTACAAATGACATTTTTAAAATAAAAAAGTTTTTTGAGACAGAGTCTTGTTCTGTCACCTAAGCTGGAGTGCAGTGGCATGACGGTGGCTCACTGTAGCCTCAACCTCCTGGGCTAAAGTGATCCTCCCTCCTCAGCCTCTGGAGTAGCTGAAAACTACAGGTGCATGCCCCCATGCCCAGCCAATTTTTTTTTTTTTTAATGTTTTGTAGAGATAGGGTCTTACTGTATTGCCTAGGCTGGTCTCAAATTCCTGGGCTCAAGTGGTTCTCCTGCCTCAGCCTCCCAAAGTACTGAGATTACAGGCATAAACCACAGCACTGGGCCAGTATTTTTGTATTTCAGTGTTCATATGTTCATTGCTCACAGTACAAATATAATTAATTTTTATACTGGCTTTGTGTTTTATTTAGCCTTACTAAATTTACTTATTCTAATAGTTTTTTTGTAGTATTCTTAGGATTTTTTTTTTTTTGCATACATGATTATGTTGTCTGTAAATACAGTTTTACTTCTTCTTTCCAATATGTTATATGTTTTGAACTTGCTAGAAGCTCTAAAAGATGTTAAATACAAGTGATAAGAGTGACCATCCTTGCCTTGTTCCCACTCTTATTGGTGAAAGAAGAAATACTTTCTCACTTGTGATGTCAGCTGAAGGTTTTTCATAGGTGCCCTTGACAATTCCTGATTTCCTGAGGGTTTTTTTTTTTTAAATCATGGATAGATGTTGAATTACGTTAATAGAAGCCACGTCTCAGATACAGTCTTCGGGAAGATAGCACACCTCATGAATAGTCTTACTGACTATACATATCACCACATTTATACCCATTGTTAACCACCACTACCCAGCTTTTCCTCCTAGTGTCGGTAACAGAATTTCCATCTGGAGCTTGGGAATTCTTTTTATTCTTCTGTGGAGCAGCATATACTGCTCCTTCAAAAGACATGGAAATTCTCTGCGAGATTCACATGTATCATTATTTTAGAACTGGAATTTCTTCATCTTCTCTTTCCTTACCATTCTTTTAACACTGGTTTTGGTTCTTCTTCATCTCCTTGCCTTTTTCATTTCTTTCGTTAGGTTATTTCTTCCCCATCTGTGAAACCTTCTCTGCCAATAGTGCCAAGTTATAAAAATATGTACGTTCAGTCTTTTCACCTTCTTCTGTAACAAGGATAGGTGGTTGTTTGTGTTTGTGGCTGGAGTAAGAAGTAACTGCTCCAAGTAGGAAGATAACTATTGTCCATACTCTCTAGATCATGGCAAGTCTTTCTCCTGATTCTCCTGGGATCCTAATTAAGCCGTCTTTGGGGATTCCCTGTGCATACTCCTTTTCTACTATGGCAAACTGCCTGTTGGGCAAGCTACTACTCCTACTGCTTATCTCTGCTAACCTTCAAGGTCAACCTGCTCTTGCGAATTAAGACTAATTAAGATGTATCAAGCCCAACATTTTCAACAATCAAAAGACCCTAGGCAGCGTTCCAAAAGCCCCATGTAGAGGAAGGTCAGGAAGTTCCAAATCCAAATTATTCAATGCATTTTGGAACTCTTCTTTGGAATTGACTTCAGAGACTATGGTACCTTTAAAAAAAAAAATCCTCAAAGCCTCTAGGCCAAAATCATTTTGTATCACCTCTATTAATATATAGAATGGGCACCGGTGCTGTGTGGAGCATTGGTTTTGGTTTAAAAATTGAGATATGGTTAAAGTTCATGAGATAGCACCTTATGTAGCCTTAAATTCCAAAAGCAGTTTCAAAAGAATAATTCAAAGAATACTTTGAACAGTGGCCACATTGCTGGAATTTGTGTACACCATCAAAAGGGACTACTTTGAAGAATAACTCAGCTATATATGATCTGACAGGCTTTTAAACAAATGCCTCATTACATCATAGTTGCACCTCATGGGGTATTTTCTGCACTAGTAATAAAACTTTCTCCTTTTAAAAGATAATTTTAATAAAGACTAAGTGGATACAAAGAAATGTTTCAGTAGACAAACAAGGATTGTACTGTTTCAGTGACTCACAGACTTGGATTTCAGGGGAAAAAGTATATTTGTTGATCATCTTTAAAGTGAAGTCTAGGGTTCTTCTTTGTGACCATCAGATTTTATCACATCGGTGAAATTCTGAAAAGATTTTTTATCCAACTGTGCAAGCAGGAGGCATAATGTCCTCATTTTAATATGATCATCTATGACAGAATGAGAAAGACAGATATCTATCTATCTGTTAGTGGATAAGAGGGCTGGTCAGATTGCCTGGATTTCAATTCCACCTTTGACAGTTATTAGCAGACAAATTGTTTAACCTTCCTGTTCCTTGTATTTGTCAGTTGTCATATGATGATAGTAATACCTAGTTGCCTTTTAAGGTTTTGGTGGGGATTAAATGACTTAATCTGTGATTAGAACAATGTCTGACAGGTAGTAGATGATCAGTAAATGAAAGCAATGACCATTAGCATAAGCAGATACTCTGTTTTGCTTTAATTGTATCACCTCTGTTATTGTCTTTATTACTATTTAACCTTTTAAATACATATTCATTATCTTTATTGTTATCTAAACATTTGTTCATCATCTCCCCAACTCAGTTTTTAGCTCCTTGAAGACCTATCTCAGTTTTTTTTTGGTTGCGGGGAGGGGGATATCTCCATTATAGTCCAGCGTAATTGCCCACTATATAGTTACTGATTGTGAACTCTTTGGAAACAAGATTAAATAGTTCTATATGCTGAGTAAGGAGTATCTCAGAATGATTGGCTTGTTGTCATTTCATTATTTCTTCTAAAAAACCATATTACTATTTGAGTACTGGTTAATTTAATAGGTGTTCACTGAATGCTTATAGATAGATTGACAAATGAAATTGTTCTGAATGTAACCATATGTCGACATGACCATTTTGTAGACTGTTAATTTCTGTAGCCAACCTCCTGCCTATTATCGGTTGAATTGTGTCCCCTAAAAAGATATACTGAAGCATTAGCCCCTGTTACCTCAGACTGTGGCCTTGTTTGGAAATAGTGTTATTGCAGATGTAGTTAGTTAAGATGAGGTCATGCAGCACTGGAGTAGGGTGGGCCCCTCATCCAACACGACTAGTGTCCTTAGAAGAGAGCACCATGTGAAAACACAGACACACAGGGAGAAAGCCATGTGCCAACAGGCAGAGATTGGAGTGGTGAAGCTGCAAGTCAAGGAATGCCAAGGATTGCAGCCACCACCAGAAGCTAGGGAGAGGCAAGGAAGCATCCTCCACTAGAGGCTCCAGGTGGCGCTTGGCCTAGCCAACACCTTGATCTTGGACTTCAGGACTCCAGAACTGTGAGAAAATTTATTTCTGTTCTTTTAGGCCATCCAGTTTGTGGGACTTCTTTACAGTAGCCCCGGGACACCAATACACGGCCCATCTGCTTGAATTAGAGTGTTGACAAGCTTGGGATTTAATTTCAAATGGTGGATTTGCCTATGTTTTCATCCATTATCCACCTTCTCCAGATACTTTGATTTAAATATACATATTTATATATTTAAATATATAATTTATAATTTATATATTTAAATATATATTTCCTGTACCTGATCTGGCAGCAAATATATATATATATGAAAATCTGGCACAAAAATACAGTTTTTACATGCATGCTGGGAATGGGAGACATTTCCAAGGATGCTTATAACAGCACTGTTTATAATAGTGAAACCTGGAAACAGCTCAAATGGTCACTGGGAGGAGAATGGAAAAACCAAGTGCAAAGCAGTGGACTGCTATGCAGCTGTGAAAATGAGTGGAACACAACTATATGCGTCAACATTTATGACTCTCTCAATAACACTATGTGAGAAAAGCAAGTGGCAGAAGAATGTATAATGATTCAATTTCCATAAAACTTCAGAAACATGGAAAATCGCATTATTCAGGGATGTATACATATGTGGAAAATTTTAAAGATATGCAAGGGAATTATAAACATAAAAATCAGCCCTAGGGAGGTATGTTGGAGTACCTTTAATGGCTGATGACTCACTTCTCCAAAGTCATGAAAGTTTATGAAGGTGATGCTATATTTGTTTCTTCACTGAATACTGAGTACCCAAACTGTGCTTTGTGCTGGTGCGAGAATGGAAAACATGGCCCCTGACCTTAGGAAGTTCTAGAAATCTAAGAGACGGGGCACAAAATGTCAAGGCATAAGTACAGGGTGAGAAATTAAATACAGTCGTCCCTTAGTATTTGTGGGAAACTGGTTCCAGGATCCCTGAGGATACCAAAATCCTTGGATGCCCAAGTCCTTGATATAAAATGGCATAGTATTTGCATATAACCTTGCATATCCTCCTGTGTACTTTCAGTCCTCTATGGATTACTTATAATAACTAATACAATGGAAATGCTATGTAAATACAAATAAAAATTAGCATTTGAATTATTTTTCTATTTGTATTTTTTTCTATTTGTATTATTTGTATTTGTGTTTTTTGTTGTTGTTGTACTGTTATTTTTGTGTTCCTTCCCAAATATTTTTGATCCGCAATTGGTTGAATCACTAGATGTGGAACTCCTGGATGTGGAGGACTGACTATATTAGGAATATGTATGGTGTACAGAGAAGTAGAGAGAGAGTGCGAGGGGGTGTGTGTGTGGGGCAGGGGAGAGGTCAGGAAAAGCTTTCCATGTTTTGAAGCAGGTAAATGCCAACAAAGCAGATGCCACCAAAGCCCCTGCTTCTGCCTTCAAGTGAGAGCACCTAGAGGAACTGTTTCAAATGGCAGGTTATCTCCAGCCTTTTCTCCTCTCTTCAGTTTTTTAGATACTATGCACATCCGCTCTAGAGTTCCTTTTTTTTCCCTCCTCCTCCACTGCTGATTCTGGTTGGAAGAATCTTCATTAGTAATGCCTAATGACTCGGCTTTTCTTTGGGGTCCTTTAGCCCAGACCCGAGAAGGTTCTTGGAAAGTAAGGAGATGTTTTGATCTGGCACCTTTGTTACTATCATAGTTATAACTATTTTTTTTTTACATGTTTCTATTCTTCAATAATTACTGTTTTAACTTTTGCTAAAGAAGTAACTGTTTACTTATAAATTTAAAATGTACTTTTGTGAATAGTTCTCACAGGGGAAAATAGTTCAATAAAATACAGTTTTTTTCATTGAGCAGATCAGCTGGGTTCATGAGTTTTGGAATTGGCAGATGCACGGGAACTTGATCTTGTTCCTATTTTAAAACTTTGTTTACTGGCAGGTATTTGACTGTTGAAAAATCCATTGGTGAGTTTAGTGATCTGTTTAAATGTGTGCAGTATTGCTAGGTAGCCTTTGTACATTAAAAACAAATAACCTGATAGTAACTGACTTTTCTCACAGTTTACTTACTATATCACTTTCAATTTAAGAAGAATTTCTAAAGTTACCCTGTTCCATGGCCACAGCTCATGCCACTAAAGCCAATCAGCTGTCTTGAAGATGTGCCATTTGTCGTGAGGGGACCAAGAAATAGGGTGAAGAGATCAGCCCACATCCATCACTAGCCACTGGAAAAAATGATTCAAAATGCATTCTCCACTGGGTCTGAATTATATTATTTTTAGTCAAAGGTCTTTGCAGCATTTAAAGAAATAGGGGTAGATATATCATTATGTTTAAAATAAATTGTAAATATCAAAATTATACAAAGAGTGAGATTTTAAATGAAATACTATATAGCATCTTATAATTTTCAAAGAGGAATCATCAAACTAAATACCCTGTAGCCCGAAGATTTGAAGTGATCAAGACAAATTGAGAAGCTCTAATGCATCTGTTACATGTGTCTATGTGGACAGTAGGCCACTTACTAGGGGGATCCTTTTTTGGAGTAAACATAGTTAGATTTCTAGCCTATTTTTAAATACCTGAGCCTGAATGGAAAGTATTGAGATGAGATCTGTATGTTAAGGATTTCACAGAAAGTTTCCCTGGGCTAGGAGTCAAGTGTTTTCTTTTTTTAATGGAAGGAGGCATATTTGAAGGTAAACTGCCGTAAGACTGATTGGAGTCTTGGCAAGATTAGATTGATCATCTTAGAAAACCTGTGTGCAGAATGGTTAGGCAATCAAGGATATGGTATATTTTGTGGACAACCAGCCTAGCATATTAGCGCCAGTTTGGGTACTGACTTAAGAGTTCATTGGGCTGGGTGTGGTGGCTCATGCCCGTAATCCTAGCACTTCGGGAGGAGGCCGATGTGGGCGGATCACTTGAGGTCAGGAGTTCGAGACCAGCCTGGTCAACTTGGTGAAGTCCCGTCGCTACTAAAAATACAAAAATTAGCTGGGCATGGTGGCGCACACCTGTAATCCCAGCTTCTCGGGAGACTGAGGCAGGAGAATCACTCAAACCCAGGAGGCAGAGGTTACAGTGAGCTGAGGTGGTACCACTGCACTCCAGCCTAATTATATAACTATATATAATAATATATAATATATATTATATATATTATATTATACATAATATATGATTTATATATTATAGTTAATATATATTATATATATCATATATAATGTATAATATATATTATATAATATATAATTTATATATTATATGATATATAATTATATATATTATATATGATATATAATATATATAATATATATATATTATATATAGTTATATATATTATATTATATTATATATTAGTTATATATAATATATAAATTATATATTATAATATAAATAATATATAATATATATTATATCTATAATGTAGTATTGTAAACCATATATTATATATTATAATATAAATAATATATGTATATTTATATATTATATATAAATATATTATAACTCATTTATAAATATAAATATATATTATATAGTATATATAGAGTACTGTAAATGTGATGCTCTTATTATATAACTATATATAATTATATGATTGGTTCTCTCAATTATATAACTAATTATAAAATAGTTATAGCATAGTAATGTAAAGGTGCCAGATCAAAACATCCTTACTTTCCCAGAACTTCTCCCGGAATGCAGGGCTGGGCCAAAGAAAAGCCGAGTCATTAGTGAGACTCTGTCTCAAAAAAAAAAAAAAAAAGCATAAAGCATCTCTGGTAGGAGGAAGGGAACTGGTATTTGAGCATCTTTGTTGTGTCATCTACTGTGCTATAATTTTACCTGTTCCTCATGACAGCACTGTGAGGGCTGGTATTATGCCCATTTTATAGACTGGGAACTGCAGTAATTAAGTGACAGAATTGGGATCTGAAACACAAATTGGTTTGAATACAGAATCCCTTCCTTTTTTTCAGATGTATCACACTGTTTTGTAGGTGCGCATAGTGGCATTTTGACAAACTCTCAATGGTGGGGTTAATAGCTTGTTTTTTAGTTTAAGAGAATATGATTATTATGTACTTTGGCTAAAGACAGTTCACATGGGAATGATTTTAGTAGTTTAATGCAGGGCGTGACAGCCTGTTTTTGTAAATAAAAATTTATTGGAATATAGCCCATCGTTTATTTCCATATTGCTGCTTCAGTGCTACAACACAGTACTGAGTAGTTGCAACAGAAATGTCTGGATATCTGGCCCTTTACACGAAAAGTTTGTCAATCCCTTGTTCAAAGGAAAATGCATAAAAATGAACCAAACTTCTGCTTTTGCAGATCATAGTTTATTTTCATGTGAGTTGAGTACCTCTTCCCCCCAAGTAAGCAAATATGTGTGTTAGATTGATGGTTTACCTGGTCTCAAAATGGCCGGAATATAAACATTTATCTTTGTTCATAGTGATTAGGTTGAGGACGTCTCAAGGTATGTTTCATTTTTTTGCCTCCTAGGTGGCCTACAATCCGAGCTACTTTAATGCAAAAAATCAGAATAAGTTTATAGTAAATCCTGTGTTTACTAGCACTCCAGGTACATAACTCTGTGAATGGTTCTCATTGGGGGTGACACTCCCCCTAGAGGCCAAATTGGAAATGGGGGGATGTTTTGGTTATGGTGTAATTCGTTAAAAAATACATTATTTTATTATAAATCACTGTCCTTTTATTTCTCCTTTATATTGGAGTTAGTACAGTATATTGATTTTTTATCATGTTTACATTGATGATATCCATGGTTTTCATTTCAGCCTAGCAAAGGGGACTTTACAGAAATTTGTTTTATAAAAAGGGAGTTTCGAGTCTGATAGTATTGAGCACCACTACCAAAGAGATTTGGCATCTTTTTCAAAACAGACTTCTAAGTAAGGACAACTACCTTAGAAAGACCTGGAATTCTGAACGGAGAGGCTGCTTGTTCTCTGACAAATTTTAGAAGTCAAGTTTTAAGTCTCAGTATGTTTCCGTAAGCAGCATCTTTCCAGAGAAAGAGCATGATTGAACTTAAAGTAAATGCCAACACAGAGTCATAAAGCACATTAAGGCTCATCAAAAGACAAAGGCTGCATACCTTTGTCACTGTTTTGTTTGTATACAGAAAAGTTCAGAAAAACCACTCAGGGCCATTGATCTCAAATCAGGTGACGGTGGGAAATAGAGCTCCCTGTGGTGTTTACATTTTGCTTGCAAAGGCTCTATGAGACAGAGGTCAAAATTATTTTCTAGTTCTGCTGCTTTTAGATTTTTAACATAAGGGTTAAAATGGCATGCATTTTTAAATGTTTTTATGTGTGCTTCAGATTTGTGTATTGTTGTTTTTCATATTCAACAGAAAAGGGAAAACAGTTCCTTAGTCTGGAAAAAGGATGCAGTGAAAGAGGTTTTGTATCCGCTTCCACACATTCAACTGACCAATCCCAGCCCCCTGTACTGGGAAGACTGTACTTTAATTTGAAATGTCCGCTTCATGGAAAAGTCTATAAGGGAAGATAGCATTGCTCAAATTATTTTCAGTGCAAATTGTTTCAAAGGGGTATAAGTTAACCCTGCAGTTAACTGTATAAGGGTATATACACTTAAATCTGCTGCCCAGAACCACCCTGCCTGGACCATCCTGATTAGTCAAGGCCTTGTCATGCCATTTCAAACATGAGTTTGTGTGAACCTCTGGCTTAAGCAAAATATCACGCTGCTAACAACTGTTATGTTCCTTGGCCAATCCTTAATTGCCCAGTTCATTCACTCATTTAACAAATACCTGTGAAGTATCTTTTGGGTGCCAGGCACTGTTACAGGTGCTGTAAATAAATAAAACAGATAAAATTCTTGGAACTTAGAGGCCCCAAAGGTTGGTTGGCTGGGTGAGTTGCGTTCTCTTAACTATGTTTCTTAGTCTCAAGCTCTTCTACTGAGATTGGGACCAGTCACGTGCAACCTGGTTTCCTTCCAGAGACCACTTACAAGCACTTTTCTGTAGGTGGAAGGGACTCTGCAGTGCAAGGAGACCTAGGCTAGAGTTGGCCCTGCTAGTGCTAGTAAGTCACTCCAGGACCTTGTCACACACCCTCTAGGCCCCCCTCATCTCCTCTGTAACAGGAGAGGGTTGGGCTTAAATAATCTCAAAGGTTATTTTGGGGGATAAAAAATGATAGAAGTCTACTTCTGGTTAGAGTGCCGTAGTTAACATATATGTATGGAATCAACTTTTAATTTTTGCTGTAAAGCCAAGGTAGCCAAAAATCAACACTTTTTTTGTTTGTTTTTTTAAATAAAAAGGATAAAAACTTGATTCTTAGGGCTTTGGGATGAAATACTCTGTAACCAAAAGGGTAGCTGATTTTTGTAGACTTCACTATAGCTTCTAATTATCATCCAACTGCCTTTACGCTAACATAGTTATTTTATACACGAATATATGGATGAACTTTCTTTGCTTGGTAAGTTAGAGACAGCCCAGGGCTTGTGCACACCTGTCTAGTACATTTGCCAAAGTGCTACACTGCTTCCCATTTTCCTGTTAGAGCCATTATTGTCATGTACTTTTTTTTTTTAAGCAAAAAGCACTTTATAACTGAGTGGCTGCTAGCCGTGCACTATCCCTATAGTAGTTAACTTTTCTCCTAGTATTTCCAATGTCAGGACTAATTTATAGAATTGGCTAAGACATTGGCATTCAATAGTTATCCTTTTGTGCTCATAAAAATTAAAAAATTTTAAAATGCTAGTAGTTTGTTAACAGATATACTGTGTGGTTCCAAGCCCTTCATGAATGTGTTAATTCATTTGTTTCACCCAATAATGTTGATGTAAAATGGGGGTAATAGCAACCAAAGCCCAGAGAAGTTAAATAACCCACTCAAGGTCAAATGGTGAGTTGCAGAGTTGGAATTTGAATGCAGTCAGCTGCAACATTTGTACACACCAGCATGATGCTGTTCCAGCTTCAGTAAACTTCAGGGATCAATCAAAACTATTCAACAAAGAGAGGCTCACTGATGAGATTTTAAAGTAAGCCTCATTGTGGAACTGGCACATGTTATCTGGACCCTTGGATTTCTTGGATGTGAACTTGATCCAACTATCAACAGTAGTAGTAGTGTCTGGTGTTACTCTAAAAATTAGAGCTTTAGCTATAAAGACTGCAGATTGTTCGGTTTCATTTATATGAAATGCCCAAAGTAGGCAAAGTATAGCAAATTCATGGTTGCTGGAGGATTGGAAGTGGTGGGTGACTGCTAATGGGTATGAGGTTTCTCTTTGGGATAATAAAAATGTTCTAAAACTGATTGTGGTGATGGGTGGCACAACTTTGGATATACTAAAAACCTTTAAATTGTACATTTGAAAAGGGTGAACTGTATGGTATATGAGTTGTAGTGAAACAGTTAAATGAAGGGAAAATGAGGGCTTTCTTCCTTTATATCCATTTTAAATTGAAATTTTTTCATAAAAATCAGAAACAGCAGGAAGACTCATCGTTCTTTTATGGCCCATGAATAAACAGGGTGGTGACGATGATTGAGTTGACCGTACAACCAGGATTTTAGATTTTTTCTACTGACTTGATAGTAAGAATTTAACTTTTTGTTTTAAAATGTTGACTTATATTAGTGAAGCATTTTAAAGTATCTATACTAAGAGGTAATTTTATATCAGTTACTGAAGAAAGTCTGCCCCTAATATATCGTCTTGTTTAGTGAGTAGAAAAATTTCATAGCAGATACATCTGACTTGCTCCATAGTTCATCTCATCCATTCTGCTGTCTCTGAGAAGAATGGGTTATTTTGCTTGGACATGAACTTAAGGTTAGAAGGGTTTTTCAAAGCACATTGTACTATTTTGTCTGAATTTAATTCATTTTCATGTTATTCATTATATCTTTTTTAAAAGTTACTTTTAATTTTGCATTGTGCTACCTGTAGGTAGTTTCAGCTCTTTTGAGCATCTCTTTCTATAAAGATGCATTTTGCTGTAATTGTTAATTTTCAAGCCTCAGTGGTAGTTGCCTAGTTCCAGTGTTCTGGGATTTGGTGAACTAGTATACATGTTTGCCCCATCATGACATTTCACAGTATTGTATATTTACCATGTAATCATTCATTCGCCAGATAGTTGTGAGTTCCAGTGTGCACCAGGATACAGCCACGAACCAGACAGACACAAGCCTTGGCTTTGTAGTGTTGAACTCTCATGGGGGAATCCTGACAGTCCCAGCCTTGTAAGATGGCCTGTATCTGGTCATCTCTCCACCTCTTCATCCTGGTGGCTGTCTTTGTCTGTGACTTCGTCACCTCTCTTGACTATTTCTTAAGGACAGTGGCCAGTACTGTGAAGCTATTAAATCCCACTAGGTTTTGTGCCAAGTTGTGTTAACCCATTTATGCCTAGTGTTCCACTATTGGAATGCTAACGTATGGGAGTTATTTACATCCTACTCCTCAAGGTCATCACCAAGGTCTGATTTTTCACAAAAATAATTTGCAACCTCCAGCATAAATGGGTTAATGTTCTCCATTGCTGGATATTGTTAGTGTGTCTGGTTGCTCTTAATACAGCTTGGCAAAAAGATCTTTATAAATATCCACAGTCACCTTGTTGAATTGGATGTGGTTTACCTCCCACTGACCTCATGTGTGTCTATCTGTGTCCTAAACTTTGATAAAGTAACCAAAGCATTGCTTAGTTTTCTGTTATTGCTGTAATCTTCATAAGTCTAAATAAATCCTTGCATTAAAATGGTATTTGTGTGTGTTCCGAATATAATGCTTTCATTTATGCCCGAATTGTGATGAATATGCATTATTTAAATGAAGTATATACTTTCCGTAGAAAATACTGATTAAATCACATCTTACTAATTTGATTTCAATCAAATCCATGCCACTCTAAACTGTCATCATTTGGAGAAAACAAAATTCTTAAAAGAGAAAATAGTGCGAGTTAAATTGTCCATTCTTTTTTCATTCTGCTTGGCTGCCTCTAAATTATCTTTAAAAATTAAGGAATATGGAAATTTGAGGCCTGTTGCACAATTAATAAACATTAAGTTTTTTTAGATGGCAATTAGAGCACTAGGAATAAAAATTCCTGGAATGTGTGTGGCATCTTCTGCTGAGCTCCCTTGTGCATTTAGCTTCTCTTGTTTGTTCTCCCAAGTCCCCTGCACCTTTATTGGAGCTCTCACCTACTGCCTGTGCTGTGGTTCGTTGTTTGTATGTCTCATTACCACTGGGGCCTAGTATGGAAGTGGAACCTGTAAAGTAGTACCGTTTGCTCTCAGTTGCCATATTTAAATCTCAGATGTCACGTATGTTTGAAATTGCATACAAATTCAGTTGATATTGAATGTTGTCTTTCTTGGTAGAGTTTCCAGGATGGCTTCTGCATCAACTTCTAAATATAATTCACACTCCTTGGAGAATGAGTCTATTAAGAGGGTAAGTTGAATTTTTCTATCTCTTTCCCTGCATTTTCATATTTGAATATTAGGTCATTTTGGGCTGGCCTATTGAATGAAGCCCCTTTTTTTTTTTTTTTGAGACAGAGTCTCGCTCTGTAGCCCAGGTTGGAGTGCAGTGGTGCGATCTCGGCTCACTTCAACCTCTGCCTCCCAGATTCAAGTGATTCTCCTGCCTCGGCCTCCCGAGTAGCTGGGATTACAGGCGTGTGCTACCATGCCCAGCTAATTTTTGTATTTTTTAGTAGAGACGGGATTTCACCATGTTGGCCAGGCTGGTCTTGAACTCTTGACCTCAGGTGATCCACCTGCCTCGGCCTCCCAAAGTGCTGGGATTTACAGGCATGAGCCACCGCCCCCGGCCCAGAAAAGCTTTTAGATTGGATGCCTTATATGTGTTAAGTGAGTTTTACATTTGTAAATCCTTTCACATAACTTCATTTTTGAAAACCTCTGTCTCGTGAAATTACTGCTAGACCTTATGTTTAAGGTACTAGGCAATCCTCCAACCGGAAAGGTTGCTGAAGGACATACTGGAGGGCTAAGGCCTGCTGAGCAGGCTGCTATACCTTCCTAAACATTGGCATTGTTTTCTAGTTATGATAAAATTGTTGCATAACCAAAACAAATACAACTTTTACAGAAAATGGTTCAAGGTATCCAGGGGGAGATTGTGGAATTAGAGGGAGATTTTGGAATATGCATTAAAAGGAAGGGATTAATTTAAAATAAGCTTTATTCATGGCCCTTTAAGGCCCTAAGATTATCCACCAGAAAGGCTAATTTATACTCCCACCAGGTGGATAGGGATGCCTAAGCAATCAGAAGGGAGCAAAAGGTGGTCTTTTCATTTGTATTACTTGATTACTAATGAGGTTAACCTTTTTTTAAAAAATGTGTTTATGGTCGGGTAAGGTGGCTCATGCTTGTAATCCTGGCACTTTAGGAGGCTAAGGTGGGAGGATCACTTAGCTCAGGAGTTCGAGACTGGCCTGGGCAACATAGTGAAACCCTGTCTCTACCAGAAATACAAAAAATTAGCTGGGTGTGGTGGCGTGCGCTCATAGTTCCAGCTACTCAGGAGGCTGAGGTGGGAGATTGTTTGAGCCTGGGAGGCAGAGGTTGCAGTGAGCGGAGATCTTACCACTGCACTCCAGCCTGGGCGACAGGGAGATCCTGTCTCAAAATAAATAAATAAATAGAAGTGTGTTTGTTATTAGTTTGTATTTCTTTTGTGAAGTGATTGTTCATGTCCTCTATTTGGCTTTTGGGGGTTTTGAGTGGAATTCTTATTGATTATGTGTTCCGTGTGTGTCTGTGTGTGTGTACATAAATTTTTTTCGAGACAGAGTCTAACTCTGTCCCTCAGGCTGGAGCGCAGTGGTGCAGTCCTGGCTCACTGCAACCTCTGCCTCCTGGGTTCAAGTGATTCTCGTGCCTCAGCCTCCCGAGTAGCTGGGATTACAGGTGTGCACCATCACACCCAGCTAATTTTTGTAGTTTTAGTAGAGTTGGGGTTTCACCTTGTTAGCCAGGCTAGTCTTGAACTCCTGGCCTCAAGCTGTCCACCCGCCTTAGCCTCTCAAAGTGCTGGGATTACAGGCGTGGACCACCACACCTGGCTTGTTCCTTCTATTTTGATAATCAGCTCTATACTCTGTTACAAGTCTTCTTCCTGGTTTATTGTTGGCTTTTTAATTTTATTTATGGTATCTTGTTTTGATTTTGAAATACTGAAGTTTAAAGTTTTTATGTAATCACATATATCAATCTTCATATTTTCTGTTTTGGGTGCCTACGAGGGCCATCCTCATCTCCAAGATTATATGTTTTTATTGTATTTAAGTATTTTTATGGTACAAGAATCAGATCTAAACACAGGAGTGATTTTAAGAATGTAACTATAAATCCTTGTGTAATGCTGCTCTGATATAATGTATATCCTGTGTTAATCCCATGTTATCCTGTTTTAATCAGACATTCGCTTCCCTTATTTTGTGGTTGACCCAGAACTGTGGTATTTAAAAGGTATACTGAGTATTGCATTTGCTCGTTATACCTGTTTTTAGTTAGTGAGAGGTAGTGTTAAAGGATGATAATTTCTTCCCTCTCTTACAATTTATATAAGGTGTATGGTTTTGCTTCTCATTGAGGAAGGCATTCCTGGCTGAGAACAGTTTGTCTTGCCCAACTGGTTAAAATGCTTAGCTTACAAGTACTAGAAAATTCTTTTAATTGGCTGGGAATTATCATTCTGCCTCTGAATGAAAAAACATAAACATTTTAGCATAACACTCCTCTTTGACAGCTTATATCTCACCTAAATATGCAATTCACATTTCTCTTGTTTCATAATAATTCTCTCCATTTGCATAGCCTCTGACAATTCACAGAAGTGTGCACAGTGGCTCACACCTGTAATTCCAGCACTGTGGAAGGCCAAGGCAGGCAGATCACTTGAGGCCAGGAGTTCAAGACCAGCCTGGCCAACATGGTGAAACCCCATCTCTACTCAAAATGCAAAAATTAGCTGGGCGTGGTGGCACACACCTGTAGTCCCAGCTACTCAGGAGACCGAGGCATGAGAATCATTTGAACCTGGGAGCTGGGAGGCAGACGTTGCAGTAAGCCAAGATTGCACCACTGTTGCCTGGCAACAGAGCAAGACTGTCTCAAAAAATGAAAGTGTGCTTATATATATATATATATATATATATATTTTCACTTAATACCCACAAAACTGCTCTGACGGAAGCATGAGTAACTTATGAAATGATTGCAGTGTGATTTTGGACAACAAATAGAAAAAAAAAAAAGAAATATTGCTGAGAAAAAACCTTTTGCCCAAACGGATGTTACCGATGTGCCTCAAATGTCATCAGACTAGCACCTGCAACACATCTTTGTATTAATCCACTAGGGCGGCTGAATAACCTGAAAGACAATGGGTATCAATGGCAAATTAGACTCTGAGAACTCACCTGCAGGTTGTAATGGTTAATAATACTGTGCCCGCCCAGCAGAGCTGTGGAAGTGATTGAATGAGGCACATGCTTGGGAATACCTCTAAAGCCAGGAAGCCTAGAGAAATAGTAAAGTGATGTGAAGAATTTGTACAAATGGTTCCTAAGACTTTTGCCAGCTCAAAAGTTCTCTGACAGACCATTCTTTCCTCTTATCTAAGATAAAGATCTTAGCAAATGTGAGGAAGTAAAAAGTGAGGAAGGATCTTAGTGAAATAGGAAACTCAATAGGTAATCACAATGATTTTCGGGCCTTGTAATAGGATTCTGGCTAATGGCTGTACTGTTATTCAGTTAAGCCTCTATGGAATTGAAGTTTTCCTTCCTAGTCTTCCCAAAAGATGGCTGAATATGAAAAAAAGAAAGCTGCCACAGTGTATGTGTATCTATAGAATACACTTAATATTTACTTTTTATCACTTTCCTGAAAGCTGTTAACTTTAAAGTGCTTGGAAATGTAGTTTAAAAATTAATATTATTGAAAAGCATGCTAGCATTATTTAGTACTAGAAGTTGACACATCTAATTAATGTTGGTGCTAGATTGTATTTTTTGTTTGAAGTTTTGTGCCAGTTTTCCCAAATACTAAATCTCTAATGCTTTTTCTTTAAAAAGCGTATTTAAAAACAATGCGTAAATGTAACGTCATTACTTCTGATGCGTCTGTTTTGTTTCTAGCCGTCTCGAGATGGAGTCAATCGGGATCTCACTGAGGCTGTTCCTCGACTTCCAGGAGAAACACTAATCACTGGTAAGGACCTGCTGACATTAAGATTTGCATAACTTGAGGAGAAGTCTGGCAGGATCAGGTGGCTTCAATCCCACTTACTCTTTAGCGGTCAGACTTAGATAAATAGGCTAGCTTTGTTTGGAAGCGTTAACACAGAATTCTCTGCATCCGTTTCTTGATTAAAGAGTTCTTTCAAGAGCTTCATGCTCACAAGGGTAGTGATACTCTTGTGTCTGTACCAAAGACTGAGAATGATTTAGGGGAAAAAAATGTGGATTATCTCTTGAAAGTCTCTCATTGGAGCCATAAGCTCTCATGGTTTAAGATTTTAAGAGCAAAATGATTTCCAGTCAATGATGCATGCTTTAAAATGATAAACTTAAAGGCTTGAAAGCTTAAGCATTCTCCTCTTTGAAATATAGGAGAACATATTGCTTTAAAATATCTTTCATTTGTCAGAAAATGGAAGTTAGTATTTAGGTAATATTTTGATGTTATTTTTCATGGTAAATGTATACTAAAAGGAAGGGATCAACTTTGGAAGGGCTAGATCACTCTGGCTTAAGAATATAGAAACATCTGACAGCTTCTAAGCCAAGTGCTAATGTTGTGGGCAAATTTTATATATGGATTAACACCCTCCTTTCAGACTTCAATGTATTTGAAGCGGATGTGATTACCATTCTTCCAGGGAACCTTTTGATTAATTAAGATCTGGGTTGTTTAGCTTAAATGGCTAAAACCTGGTGCTAATTAGATGGCGAGCCTAAGCGAGGTACCTTTGGGAATTAGCCATACACCGTGAGAAATTCTCTTCTGAGTCCACAATCTTGCACACATTCTAGTCTTGAAATGGAGATCAGTGGGATGTGTTCATCCCAATTTCTGGATAAGAGCAAAGAAGATATTTTACTTTTGATCCTCTTCATATATGAAGTTTTGGTGGTAGGTATCAGTGCCTGAACCTTAACCTAGGTAGTAACTAATGGAACTAGCATGAAGTAGCCTTACTGAGTATTTTTTATTTAGCACTTGAGGAGAAAGGGATTTTAAAATCATTACGAGTCATTAACACATTCAAGGACATCCTTGAAAGATAAGAGAGACATATTTCTATTATAATTAATTTTTCTGGTTTAGCTTCTCCTTATGTTTATTCTACCAAAGATGTACTATTCGTTTGGCCACCTGTTTTATATCACTTCAGTGTTTGAAATGAACCTAGCCAAACTCTATTCTAGACTATTAAAAAGAGAAAGAGGTTTGGTGTGGTGGCTCACACCTGTAATCCTAGCACTTTGAGAGGCTAAAGTAGGAGGATCACTTGAGGCCAGGAATTGGAGACCAGCCTGGGCAACATAGCAAAACATCATCTTTACTAAAAATTAAAAAGAGCTGGGTGCAGTGGCACATACCCATAGTCCCAGCTACTGGGGAGGCTGAGGTGGGAGAATTGCTTGAGCCTGAGAGGTTGAGGCTGCAGTGAGCCATGATTGCGCCACTGAACTCCAGCTTGGGCAATAGAGCAAGACCCTATCTCAAAAAAAAAAAAAAAAAAAAAAAAGAATAAACTGGAAAGATTTCTACTACTGACATTTATTTGTTAAAAACATGATTATGTTTCTGTGGTTAGAGATTGTAGCCTCATCTTTCAGTCTAGTGGTTAGTCCATGAGACTGTCCCAGGTGAGTTGCCTTCCTCTGGCTGAAGTAGCTCAAATAGTTACCTTTACAACCACCTTAGGGTAACAGCAGCAGTATTCTCATTCACTTCTGCTGTTGAGCTGCTGTCATCTTGCCCCAGGTAGTGACAGCATTGTGGGAAAGCTCAGGGAAGCACTGTTAGTGCCTGGAGGTGATGTGGCCCCACTAGCTCCCCCGCTACCCCAACTCAACCCAGCGCGGTAATGTAGAAACATTGCCAGTGCTTGCTTTCAGCTTTTTCAGTAATTTTTAAAATTGTAGTTATTCTTAGCTGAATAGTTTATATTAAATTAGTGCCATTTGTTGTGTATCTTGGTATCTATTTCCATTATTTTAGGGTACTTTTTTTATCTTAATAGACAAAGAAGTTATTTACATATGTCCTTTCAATGGCCCCATTAAGGGAAGAGTTTACATCACAAATTATCGTCTTTATTTAAGAAGTTTGGAAACGGTAAGTAGAATATAAGACCATAAAGATGACCCTAACTGTTAAAGATAATGCTAAATTGTTTCTCTTCTACTTTGCAAGATTGACTGTGGGTCAAATTAACATGGGGTATATTTGCTTCTCAACTCTTAATTTTTTGCTTCTACAAAACTCATTTAACACTAACACTTGTATTTGTATATGTAAGGAACAGGGTAAATAAAAAAAAATCTTGTCCCTCATAATGGTGGGGGAGGGGTTAGTAATTGTAACCATTTGCTAGTTTGGAGAAGTTAGGTATAGAACAGTGGTTCTTTGCTGGAAGCACATATGAAACCTACTTGTGGAGCTTAACAACACAGTATCCATAAAAGTTAAAAATAAAAAAATACAGCTGTCCTAGAGAGACTGTATCAGAATATCCAGGCCTGTGGTCCAGGCACAGTTATATTTTCTAAAGTATCACAGAGGAATGTGAATTTCTGGGTAAAGCCCACTGTTCTAGAACTTTTCCGAGTGTTCAATTTTAAAGCACCAGGTAGCAGTATAGAACTAGGATGACTATGGTATGGCTTACTGCCACTCTACCTTTTCAATCCCTGACCATGAAAGGTTTGTCACAGCATTTCAAGGAATGTTCCATCGCTAGGACAATAACATGGAAAAGAGATGCCCCAGAAAGGGAAGAGAGAGTGAGTAGCTGCTGTGGCTGTCACTGAAGGACTTCCAGTAGATGTGGTGGGTTGTCATTGCCCAGGTCAGCCTGAAGGGGAGGTATATTTTGATGAGATGTGAATGGGGAAGAGGTCCAGGGTTCACAGAGAGTAGCCCATCAGCAGCTTCTATGCAGGTGACCTTGAGGCTGTCGGGGAAATGTAGCTTTTGTTTTATTGCTTTTACCCCAGCATTTTTTAGGACAGTTCTAACCTAGATTAGTTCATATCTTTTAATCTTTTTTTCTTTTATGGTGTTCATTATTATGTCTGAATTCTGAAAAAATGCTGTTTATTATCCCTACTGCCTTAGCTGTGGGAGCCACTTTTATAGCTGCCCCAACTTCTGGAATCTCCTCTAGCACAGTGCTTGTAGGGACAGGTACATGGATCAGGCCACAGGGCATTTTATTTATGTGACTCTATTCAAACTTCTAAGTAAGAGTAGAGATGAGTGAATGTTCTAGCTTTCCAGAATGGGAAAGAAGATTCTGAAAATTAACAAGCTGGATGTTCACTCTTGGCAACAATTGGCAAAAATTCTACAAATAATAATTTTAAACAGATGATTTTTAAGTACTTAGAAAAGAAACCAACCATTGGGAGTGTTACTGACACATTGTCTTGATGGAACCAAGGCCATGTGACAGACCCTAGAAAAATACCTGGGCCGAATGGTGGCAGTACACTTAGGTGGAGTTATAGCCTATGGATTTCAGGCTTAATGCTAGGAAGGGTGGTCGCTAACATCTTGCTGTGTGGGGCCCTTCCTTTCCAGCATTTGTGATGTACTGCAGAGGAGCACATAGAACACATGCATTTCCAATATAAGAAAAACCCCATACTAGCCAATGTGTGCTAGGTGACGGGATCAGGATTTGAAATGATCTTAACTGGGTAGGATATTGGAGCAAAACTAATAATATAAAATTGAATATAGATAATAATTACTCGGTTGTTATCAGTTGTTAGCAGTAAAGGATAGGAGGTCTGTCTTAACAGATCCAAGCTTATTTGAACCAGTAATTGGATATGACTGATTAAAAAGTTAATATTCGCTAGCAACGGCAGCAAAAGCCAAAATTGACAAATGGGATGTAAGTAAACTAAAGAGCTTCTGCACAGCAAAAGAAACTACCATCAGAGTGAACAGGCAACCTACAGAATGGGAGAAAATTTTTGCAATCTACTCATCTGACAAAGGGCTAATATCCAGAACCTACAAAGAACTCAAACAAATTTACAAGAAAAAAACAAACAACCCCATCAAAAAGTGGGCAAAGGATATGAACAGACATTTCTCAAAAGAAGACATTCATACAGCCAACAGACACATGAAAAAATGCTCATCATCACTGGCCATCAGAGAAATGCAAATCAAAACCACAATGAGATACCATCTCACACCAGTTAGAATGGCGATCATTAAAAAGTCAGGAAACAACAGGTGCTGGAGAGGATGTGGAGAAATAGGAACACTTTTACACTGTTGTTGGGATTGTAAACTAGTTCAACCATTATGGAAAACAGTATGGCGATTCCTCAAGGATCTAGAACTAGATGTACCATATGACCCAGCCATCCCATTACTGGGTATATACCCAAAGGATTATAAATTATGCTGCTATAAAGACACATGCACACGTATGTTTATTGCGGCACTATTCACAATAGCAAAGACTTGGAATCAACCCAAATGTCCATCAGTGACAGACTGGATTAAGAAAATGTGGCACATATACACCATGGAATACTATGCAGCCATAAAAAAGGATGAGTTTGTGTCCTTTGTAGGGACATGGATGTAGCTGGAAACCATCATTCTTAGCAAACTATCACAAGAACAGAAAACCAAACACCGCATGTTCTCACTCATAGGTGGGAACTGAACGATGAGATCACTTGGACTCGGGAAGGGGAACATCACACACCGGGGCCTATCATGGGGAGGGGGGAGGGGGGAGGGATTGCATTGGGATTTATACCTGATGTAAATGACGAGGTGATGGGTGCAGCACACCAACATGGCACAAGTATACATATGTAACAAACCTGCACGTTATGCACATGTACCCTACAACTTAAAGTATAATAATAATAAATAAATTAAAAAAAAAAAGTTAATATTCACCTAGGCTGATTTAACAGAAGTATAACATAATTGCCAGACAAAATGTAACAATAGCCCCATCTGAAGTGTTGTGTTCAAAGCTGGATACCAAGTTTTAAGAGGGACATTAGCAAACCGAAGAGAGTTCAGACACAGATAACCAGGTTAGTGAAGGGACTGCAGTTTGAGCAGTGATCAAAATAAATGCTGATCTTACCTGAAGAAAAGATGACTAAAAAGGGACATGATGGACCCATCTTTGAATATTTGAAGTGCCTTTCTGTGGAGCAGGGATTCAATTTATTCTGTATAGCTCCCAAGGGTCAAATTAGGATAGATTGAAAGATTTTATGCTAATATATGTGAGAATTACCAAAAGTTGCAATTAAACATTATGGTCCCTTTTGCTCATTGTACTCTTGGCTTTTTGACTTGCCCACACTTGACTGTGTACCCACTTCCACCTTGTGCTGTCACTGATAATGAACTGGAGAAGTTATTCAAACTGATGATATGACAAGGTTGTGTATGTAGTGTGACCTCAACTACAAAGAACAAAAATTGTCTGTAGAAAAGAGGCTGGAAAGAAATGCACCAAAGGTTTCGGTATTTGGGTTATCTGAAGAGAGGGATTATGCATGTCTTGTCTTCTTCCTTTCACTTGTCAATATTTTTCAAAAACCCAGAATGAACATGTATTACTTTTACAATTGGGAGAATTCTCAGCAAGTTTTGTTTTTGTTTGTATATGATGCCCTAGAGGATGGAGTTAGTGCTGAGTGGGTGAATAAAATGCCCATCTGACACTGACTACTAACTTATTTCTTCTTCCACTAAGTTTTACATAAACATTTTAAGCAATTGGCCACAACATTTAGTTCAAGTATAAAAGCAAGCAGCTGACAGCAGAAAACATCATATAAAGAATGCCATTTAAATGGTTATACAGGAGTCTAAAAACATAGTCATCATAGTGTTTCTTCAATTAAAGTCCTAAACAAGAACATTAATTGTGGATTCTGCTGCAAACTGAAAATATTTTGTTGCATGTTTGACAAAGAGCTGTCATCTCACTGGCATTTTGAAGTGGACACCTGTTTGTTTCAGGTATGTAAACACTGCAGTGGGAGTGATGAGTCCAAATGTGTGTGGTCTGATTCTGGAGTTAGCTCTGCTATTTTGTAAGGAGTCAAGGGCACATTCCCTGCCTCCTGTTGCCCAGGGAAGTAGAGGAACAGTGGCCATGTCCTGAGATTGCCACAGTGGCTTGCTTCTACCTAGCCCTCCTTGCATGGTCTGCCCCCGCATTCTGGCCCGCACCCTGTCTCCATTGTGTTCATCCTTAGAGTGAGGCCAACCAGCTTGCTTCTCAGTTCCAAAACTATCATCGGTTCCCTGTTGCCCACAGAGTAAAATTCATTCTCTTTGTATGGTATAAAAGTCCTTCTGTCTCTTCCAACCTTGACTTACATCACTTCTCCCCAAGTGCACTGTTCTCAAACTACTCAGAGCCTTTCCTTCTCCCATGATGCATGTGCCATTCTCACGGAACCTGGATGCCCTTTCTCCACCCCTTCAGAAGCTGCTATTCATCCTTCAGAACCCACCTCAAGAGCTACGCCCTCTCTCGAGTCTTCCCCAGCTTCTCTTGAAGGAATCATTCCTTCTTGATGTCCCTGCAGCCTTTTCTTCATGCCTCTGTGTTAACACATTGCTATGAAACCTTCCCTGGCCCTTTAGCTAAACTTTTAATACCTCTTTTCTGTGTTTAATTTTTCTCTTGAGTGCTTGTCACTATCTCCTATGTTATATATTTCACTGATTCATCTTGTTTGTGGTCTAAGAACAAGGATACTTGTCTTTCTATTCACTGATGTTCTTTCAGTTCTTGGGAAGGAGTCTGGCACATTGAAGATGCTAAGTCATTGTGTGTTGAATGAATGGATTCTGTCATATTTATTTGCTGCTGTGTCTGTGGTCTTAGCAAATGCTAAGTCCTTTTGGTCCTTCATACCTAGCTAGTACAGTGTCCTGGTAGACAGTAATACACAGTAAAATTGTATTGAGTGAACTTTGGAGGAAATGGGCTCCTATGTTGTTAGTGCTGCTCAGAGGGCAAAGGCCTAGTCACTGTGGTTTGACAACAGTGTGGCTCCTACTACATTGTGGCATCTTGAATACTAACATTGCTTCTGGATTTGAGAAATCCCATAGCCACCTTTTGGCCTTGAGAGTACTAAGGAATTTGGCTTTGGGTTCATGTTGTGACTATAGTAGGGCCTACCGTAGGTAGGTGATACCTTGTAATCTGGTAGACTACCATGAGTAAGACTGCTTTCAGGATTCCTTCCAGGAGCACTTTGTGTTTAGGTGCTCTAGTGCATGAGAAAGACACCTTAACCCTCGTTCATTCAGGCATTCATATCTTCATTCCAGAAACATTCACTGAGCACCATGGTGAATGTAATACTGTGCAAGGTGCATAATACTATACCTTGAGGCCTGCACAGCCTCACAGGATATAGAGTTGAGTAATTGTGGTATAATATGACAAAGCCTGCAGTGGTATGCATAGTGCTGTGAGAAGGGAGAAGACGTACAAGGGAGAAGACGATTATGCCAGTGTGGCAAGTCACAGAATGCTTTATAGAGGAGATGATACTTGAACCAACTCTTGAATGGTAACAATTTTCTGGATAGGAAGGAAAAAGGAGCCTATCAGGTAGAGAGTTTCCATATCTATATGGTGCTTTTCTGTATCGCATGTATAACGATATGGAAAAGCACCATTTGTTATGAAGATGGTTGAATGATCGGTTGGAGCTGGAACATTGGGGGTTGAGGGAGGAGTGGGGAACAGAAGAGGATGAGGCTGGAAGAAGAGTCAGCAGCCTTAAGAGTCTCATAAGTCACAGTTAAGCAGTATGCAAGTCACACAGACAATGACATATCCAGTGTGATTTCAGGAAGAGAACTCTGGCTGCAGCATGTGTGATGGGTTAGGGGAGGGAGAGACTGAAGTCAGGAAGCCCAACTAGGAAGTTATTTTAGTTTTCCAGGTAAGTGATAAGGGCCTTAATATAGTCATAGTGAAGATAGAAAAGAGGGGATAGCCATGATAGATTTGGAGGGCTTGAGTGGCCATTTGGAGGGAGGAGTTGAACAAACTTTCACTTGAATGATAGGAGCTGCTCCCATTCATCTGACTAGACATTATATTATAGGAGAAGGAATATGTTGTAGATAAGCCCAATGGGGAAATTAGTCTGAAGGCATGGACTTACAACTCTACAACTACCACGTGGAAATGGCTCAGAAGCAGTTGGAAACCTGACTCTGAAGCTTCTGAAGTCATTAGCATATTGGTAGCACTAAAGACCACAGACATTCATGAGCTGGGAAGAGTATGTAACATTAAAAAGATATGGGCTAAGGAGAGGACCCTGGGGGACATGGACACTTTTCCATGGTGGGGAGAGCGAGAAGAGCCAGTGGAGACCACCAAGTGGCAGGAGTCAGAGCAGTAGAAAATCTCTGGATAAAGGGCTGTAATGGAAGTCAGTAGGAGAGAAGAATCTCAAGAAGGAAGGGAGCAGACCATGGTGTGAAATGTTGCAAGTTTCAGTAAGATAAAGAATGAAAAGAGGCCATGGAGTGTGTGACCAGGAGGAGGAGGCTCACAGGAGCCCCAGTGAGAACAGATTCCGTGGAGATGTGAGTCCTTGGGTCTTTCTCGCAGCTGTCTTCCACCTTGCTCTTTCTGTAAAGATTCTGCAGCTTCCAGACCTCAGCAAGCTGCTCTGCATTTATTCTCCCGATGGCTTTAAACTACCCCCTTTGCTTTAGTCACTTCCATGCACATGAAATTGTATAGTAACAAAGCTCCTTAGAGTTTACTCAGCCTTTTCCATTGACTCTTTCATCTGAGCATGACAACAGCTGACAGATAGGCAAAGCAGGTGCTACCCTGGCCATGTTTTTTTTTTTTCCCGTAGTGCTACCTCTCTTTTGAGCCCCAGTTTCTCTTTCCTTATTGCCTGCTGGAGATCCCTTGAATTTTCACCTGGATTCCTGGACTCACTGTCAAGCTGAAATTGTTCAACTCAATTTTCTCCCTCCCCCCAGTTCCTTCTTTTGGTGTTCTTGTATCTCTTAATGGTGCCATTTTCTTCTCATCACCTTGGAGTCTTCTCTGTCTACCCATCCCCACTTCTCTGTGGACTTCATCACATTTGCCTCATCCTTTCTAGTCATGTTGCTCTACCCTCATCCCCGGTGTCTGTCTCCTAGGCCCTGGCAGTCTCCTTCAGCTAGGCCTCCCCGACTTCAGTGTCTCTCCCTTCTATTCTATCTGCTCCTTAAGACATACCCTCAATCTTCTTATTCCCTTACTCAGAAACACTTCTTTCCCACCTTATCGCACATTCCCTAGCCAGGTGTTCACGGTCCTCACCACTCTGCTGCCATCTTATCTTCCCAGCATTGCTCTTTCCCCCCTCCCTTGTGTGTACACCCCATGCTTTGGCTCCCGTAAGCAACTTGGTCTTCCTAAACAAGCCCTCTGCCTCCTCACCTGTGGACTTCTCATGCAGCCATTTTATCCACCTAGAACATACATTCATCCCCACCCCGTCTCTGCCATTTGCCCCCTACTCCTCTTAAAAATCGTTCAGAAGTATTTACTATAGAAAGCTTATGAAAAGTAATGTAAATGTCTGTGGGTCTACCACCCAGCTGAAGTAATCCCATCCTTTCCTCCCTCTTTACAGCAGAGGTAATCACCATCCAAAAGTTGATATTTCTCACTCCTGGTCATTTCACACATCCCTTTTTAAAATAGAATGGAATATTGGAAATGTGGAGGAAGCTAAAGGAATGGGGGCTTTTAAGGCTTCCAGTTGAGCAGATCATAACCCTTGGGTAGTATAATTTGGCTCTAGGTTCAGGACCGCTGGCAAGATGAGAAACATGTTGGATATAGAGTTTTCATTTTCTGATGACAAGTCAGAAACAGCACATTTTTCCTGGATTAAATTCAAGGATAAATTTGTTGTTTGGCTTTTCTCTAAAAGATAGTGACACAGTGATTCAGTTCTTCAGGCAGCGTGTTACCCAAAAATTCTTGAATCCTTTTCAATTTGATGGTTCTTTTGTTGATTATAAAGATGGAGCATACTTTGAGACAAAGTCTTGCTCTTGTCCCCCAGGCTGGAGTGCAGTGGCACAATCTCGGCTCACTGCAACCTTCGCCTCCCGGGTTCAAGTGATTCTTCTGCCTCAGCCTCCCGAGTAGCTGGGATTACAGGCGCCTGCCACCACACCCAGCTGATTTTTGTATTTTTAGTAGAGACGGGGTTTCACCATGTTGGCCAGGCTGGTCTCGAAGTCCTGACCTCAGGTGATCTGCCCACCTCGGCCTCCCAAAGTGCTGGGATTACAGGTGTGAGCCACTGTGCCCGGCCAGGATTTGGGTTTTTAGAGTTCAGCAATGAGAAGCTTTTGAAGCTTTTCACACCACTTTCGAAGTGGTGTGAGCCAAGGAATGATAGCATCAGATGTGCTCTTCTAAAAGATCACCCTGGGTACTGTAGGGGGAGCGATAGTAGATACAGAGACCACTGCACCTACGGCAGTGGCCTGGAGAAGTTGCTGATAGAATTGGAGTGGTTAGCAGAGTTGAGACTGATTTAAGAGGCAGACATGGGAGACTGGCTTAAGGATAGTAGAGAGGGGGATACCGGGGTGACTCCTAGGTTTCTAGCTTTTGTAACCAGCCACTAAGATAGGGAACTTTGGAGAATAATGTAGTTTGGAGAGAGAACTGTATTTAGTTCTGGACATTTTGAGTTCGAGATGCCCTTAGGATCTCGTCAGTTCTTTATATCCAGCCATCTCCTGGATATCTGTACTTGGTTCATTTATCATAATCTCAAACCCAGAGTTTCTAAAATTGGCCATGTTCATCTTTCTCTAAAACCCCCTCCTGTGTTCTTCACATCTTTTGCTGGTACCACCACTGTTTATCCCAGAGATCTTGGCCTAAAGCTGATTCATCTTTGAGTCTTCCCCAGTGGCTAGTCTCTTTTGCTTTCTACCTCGGTCCCTCTCCACTTCCAGATCCTCATAGCCTCTCACTTGTACTCAAGTATCAGCTTTCATGGTTTTGAGGAATGGCTGTAGCCCACTTCTTGCTAGTCCAGAGTTCTCAGTGCTGCTAGATGAATCTTCGTAAAACACCATTTGATGGTGGCATTCCTGTTCTCCAGAAGCATCCTTTAGATCTCAGTCTCCCTGATCCTAGCCCTACAGTACTCCCCAGGAAGTTCCCATCACCGTCACTGAAACCTGGCCTACATTTTTTTTTTTTAAATAAACTCCCCATGCTTTTCCCACATGTGCAGCTGATATGACTCTTACTTGTTTCTCAAATGCCAGTCTCCAGTTGCTTTTGATCCATCCTTTAAGGATCATTTTTAATGTAGTCATTGCCACAGAACCTTCATGCTATCTAATCATCAGATATGACTTGCCCTCCTCTGATCTCCCATTCCACTTTGTGGACTTTTCCTATGGCTCTTGGCACTAGCAACCTGGCATTGTAGTTACTTGAGTCCATGTGTCTTATCTCCCAGATAGAGCTAGGCCCTGAACTCCATGCGGGCAACTCTGCATCTTAACTTCATGAACCCTAGCCTAGGGCTCAGTAGAGTTTCTGTTACTTAGTGTATGAGAGAGACAGAGAGAAAGAGAGAGAATATGCATTGTTTTAGCTTATTTAACATATTTACATCTCAATTATTTTAGGTAGATAGAAGTACAAGGCACAGACTTTTGAGTTAGAATGGGCCTTTGAAAATCCTTAAATATTTAATGATATTTAGATACTGATGACTCAGGTATCCAGAGAGTTCAACTAATTTGCCTATTCCTGGATCTTCCAGTTTGGCCTGCTGGGTTATCTGATCTTGAATGTGTCATACAGGGAGAATGTGGCAAGTAGCGTCATTAGACGGTGGGTGCCTTTGGTCAGAAGCTGGCTGGTTCTCCTCAGCGTCCTGTTTTCTTTTTTCTGTGTAGCGCCAGGGCTCTTTGAGCTATAAAATTTCCTCTGTGCAGAGACAAAGAGTAGCAAGGCGTTACCTCACTTTTAATTCTTCTGCTTTTTTAAAACATCCTTGCTTCCATGTTGATACTAGAGTGTCAGACTTATTTAGTGTCTATTCTATGTATTTTAGGTATAAATTTGACATTTAAGAATACAGTTCACAGACACTCAAATCTCAATATAGTATATCTAAGCATAACAGACTGATACTATGTTTTAAATAACTGTACTGTATTGATAAGTAAATACATGATAATATGCTGCTTATATACATATACTGTTACTGAGTGGTATTTTTCTCTTTGGGCATTTAGGTTTCAGTCATGTCATGAGGTGTCTTACCCCGTGACATTCCTCCTTATAGGTACAAACAGTAAGATCTGTTAGATGCTTGCTAGAGCATACTGATCCACTGTATTTAAAGAGCACAATTACATCTTCCAAGTACTAAGATATTCTTTGCCATAATAATAATAACTTCCATTGTTTTCTAGCTACTGTCATCAGGCATGACGCGAGGTACTTTAAACTCATTTTCTGTAATCATCCCTACTTTCAGATAAATGTGACTGAGCGATAGTAACTCGCCACTGTTATCAGCTAGTGAATGTCAGGATTCAGATTGAGCCAGTTTTGTCCACCTAAGAGCTTGTACTATTTTCTCTACATTATGATAATTATACTCATACACTTTTTTGCTTTTTTATTTTGAAATAATTATGAGCTCATAGAACTTGCAAAAATAGAAGAGGTCCTTTACACTTATTACTGAGTTCCCTGCGATAACTACAGCCCTTTATCAAAACCAGGAAGTGGACTGGCACAACTAGACTGACCATACTTGGATTTCAGCAGTGTTTTCCATACACTCATTTTTTGTGTGCTTTTACGCACAGTTCTGTAGCATTTGATCCCAGGTAATCACCATCAATAATCAAGATATGGAACTGTTCTGTCACCACAAAAGAACTCGCTCATGCTGCCCCTCTAGAGTCACACTATGCCTCCCCTCAACCTCTGCAACTACTTCTCTGGGCTCCCTCTCTATAATTTTGTCATTTCAAGCACATTATATAAAAGGAATCACATAACACTTGACCTTTTAAGATTGGCATTTCTCGGCCAAGTGTGGTGGCCCATGCCTGTAATCCCAGCACTCTGGGAGGCTGAGGCAGGTGGATGGCTTGAGCCTCAGAAGTTTGAGACCAGCCTGGGCCACATGGTGAAACCCCTTCTCTACAAAAGTACAAAAATTAGCCAGGCGTGGTGGCACGTACTTGTAGTCCCAGCTACTTGGGAGGCGGAGGTGAGAGGTATACCTGAGCCCAGGGAGGTTGAGGTTGCATTGAGATCACACCACTGCACTTCAGCCTGGGTGACACAAGTGAGGTCCTGTCTCAAAAAAAAAAAAAAAAGATTGGCGATTTTCATTCCACATGATGCCCTTAAGATTCTTCCAGGTTCCATGTATCCATAGTTCATTCATTTTTCTTGCTGAGTGGTATTCCATGGTACAGATGCTCACAGCTTTACACTTTTTGAATTTCTAGATAAAGCATGAGCTGTATTTATATTTTATGAATAACTGCTTATTTTCTGTATTGTATTTTAATATAAAAGGCTGGAAGCAGTGGCTCACACATGTAATCCCAATACTTTGGGAGGCCAAGGCAGGAGGATTGCTTGAGCCCAGGAGTTTGAGACCAGCCTGGACAACATGCTGAGGCCCCCATCTCTACAAAAAATACAAAATAATTAGCTGGGCATGGTGGCATGCATCTGTGGTCTCAGCTACTCCCAGCTACTCGGGAGGCTGATGTGGGAGGATCACTTGAGCCCAAGAGTTTGAGACTAGCCTGGACAACACAGTAAGACCCTGTCTCTACAAAAAACTTTAAAAAATTTTGGCTGGGCATGGTGGCTCATGCCTATAATCCTAGAACTTTGGGAGGCTGAGGTGGGTGGATCACCTGAGGTCAGGGGTTTGAGACCAGCCTGGCCAACATGGCAAAACGCCGTCTCTACTAAAAATACAAAAATTAGCCAGGCATGGTGGCACATGCCTGTAATCCCAGCTACTCAGGAGGCTGAGGCAGGAGAATTGCTTGAACTCAGGAGGCGGAGGTTGCAGTGAGCTGAGATCGTGCCACTACACTCCAGCCTGGGTGACAGAGTGAGACTCCATCTTTTTAAAAAAAAAAAAAAAAAAAAAAAAAAAAAAAAGGCTGTGGCTGGTGGTGTGTGCCTATGGTCTCAGGTACTTGGGAGGCTGAGGTGGGAGGATCCCTTGAGACTGGGACGTCGAGGCTTCAGTGAGCCACTGTACTCCAGCTTGAGCAACAGAGCAAGAACCTATCTGTTAAAAAAAAAAAAAGAAAAGAAAAGAAAAACTATTTGTAGCCCCAAAAGGTTTTTAAAGAACAAAAAATCAAATACCCCTTAAAAATTTTTTTCTTTATTTTTCAAACTCATCTGTCACAGCATGAAAGAAAATTTTGGATTAAAAATGGTGTAGCCCTTCATGTCTTTGTCCCTGTAGATAGATATTTCATGTTATTGTAGTCACCACATATGTTGTATGCTGCTTTTTCCCACTTAAACTTATTTTTCCATGTACCATAATTATTTTAATAGCTGTGTGTATACTTGTTCCATCAAGTTGACTATAGTTTTTTCTACCCTGTTATCTACCTCTAGCTCCATTGAACATCTTCCTTTTGTTAAGTGATAGCCATAAGTTCTTAGTAGCAAAATTATTGGATCAAAGAGTAGGACGATATTTATGGCGCTTTTAATGTGTGTTTTCTGGCATTGCCTTGAATGTCCACCCTGCCATATACTTACTAAACAAGTTATTGAAGCTTTGAAAAACTCAGGAAACAGGGATACTTCACCTATGTCCTGGAATGGTTGTGAGGATAAAATGAGATGATGTGTGCAAAGCCCCTGTTGTAGTACCTGGCACAGAAGAGAGGTATTTCCTACATGGCAGCTGCTGTGATGATCTCCTGGTGATGAATGTGCTATTACTTGACTAACATGATTTCATTATGCCAGCAGTCTTCTAGACCACTTGCACCCAGCGTTGGATAGCAAATGATGGAGAAGCCTTGCTGTGCTTCTGCTTTGGGAAGTGCACCCATGCCAGAGACAAGCACCATTTCCAGATGCTTGGTTTCTAGTGGGGGAATACAGATGTGTAAATTTGTGGTAACAAGGCAGAGTGAAGCAAGTGATTAACAGCAGTCTGAATCAAGTGCTGTGGAACTTCCGAGGAAAAAGTGATGAACTCTGCCTGATCTAACTGGGAAGCAAGGCCTCATTAGAGGTGATGCTTGCTGAGCCAAGGCAAAAGTCATGGGGAGAATTTTGGTAGTTGGGAAAGATAGATCATTCTAGGCAAAGGGAACACCCTGAGCAAAGCACATGGCCTGATCGTGGATGAAGCATCTGAAGAATGAAGAAGTTTACTTAGTTGGAGTGCAGAATATTGTGGGAGAGAATCCTACGAAACAGGCTAGAAGTGACATCACGGATATCCTGGGAATGTGTACCTAGGAGTTTACTCTTGACTCCGGAGGCAGTGCACAATGGCAAATGTTTGGGGATGCATTTTGATTGCATAATTGACTGTTTTAATGCTTGCTCTGTCATGTGTGATCTGTATCATATTTTTGTTCATAAAGTGCTAAAAGGGCCAAGGTAAAATCACCCTGAAAGCATATGGTTGTTTTTATATGTTTTTTGATGTTTTAATTATTCTGACAGAAATACTGACTATTGTATTTTTGTCCATTACAGGATTCTGCTCTAATACTTGATGTTCCTCTGGGTGTGATCTCAAGAATTGAAAAAATGGGAGGCGCAACAAGTAGAGGAGAAAATTCCTATGGTCTAGATATTACTTGTAAAGTAAGAGATTCGATACTTTCTTATGCAAAGAACAAGGCACGTTAATGTTGAATGATAGTAGAAAATTAATGTGGATTTGAAAAAAAAAATCAAGATCTCATGTTCATCTAAGGCCCTGAAAGTGGTTCTTCCCTTAAGAACAAGCTTTTCAAAAGTGCCTGGGAAATAGTGCCCACGTGAGGGACCCACTGCAATCACCAAATACAAGGACTCCAGGAACTGGTCAGTTTGTTAGCTTGACTGAGTGGGAAGAGAACTTGATAGATAAAATTTCTTAAACCACTTTAGTTTTTGCTCTAGCTTGCTCCTGGTGCCCCTTCATGTCATGTGTTACCATGAAGGAAGGAGGAATAGAACAGATTTTGCCCTCTGTTAACAGGATGTGTCCTTACCTCTAATAACCTTCGTAACTTTTGTTTAGGTTATTTTCCGAGGTACATTTTGCTATGATAGTAACCATGTATTGAGCATTTGTGTCCATCCAAACACATGCTAGGTGCTTTGCATTTGATTCTCAAGTGTAACCCTCTGAGATGGGCATGTTGTAGATGGGGAGCCTGAGGCTCCAAAGAGTTGGGTAACTTTGCTAAGATAATTTCTGAAGGCTGGGACCCAGAAGCTGGGGATGTGTTCAGGTGTCTCGGGTGACTGTGAACCACCAGTCCAGTGCAGGGCTTTGCAGACGTTTTCTGTGAAGGGCTCAGTGGCAAATATTTTAGGTTTTGTGAGCCACATCGGATTTCTGTTGTGTATTCTTCTTTGTGTGTTGTTTTTTCAACCCCTTTGAAGTGTTACAAACAACAACAACAACAACAACAACAAAAAACCAGTCTTAATTTGAAGACCTGGGCTGAATTTTGCTGGCCCTTAGCCAATTCAAGTTGTTCATTCTATTGATAGAGAAGTGAGGCCTTTGCTATCTGAGATTACTTGTCTTGGGTTGCCTAGGGAGCCAGCGCAAGAGCCGGAACCAAACACTAAGTCTCCTTTTCCTAGTCTCATACGCTGCAATTTCTCAAAACCAACATCGTGTGTTTATATTCGGATTATGCCACAATATGGTGTTTTTCTTTCCAGTTTATAAAAGATCAAGACTTGTTTTTTCTATCAGAAACTAAAGGATAATGCCATTATTAAATCTTAACTGAAAGTCACCACTACCATCCACCTCAGCTTTTTTTGGTGGTGTTTTAATTCAAGCTACCTTAATGCTTTATCCATTATCCCAGCTACTGTCTACCCTTTGGGGCCTAGAAACATGGGAATTTACTTTGAAGGAAGGCTTTTGTATTTTGCATAAAAGGATTTATGGGAGTAGAGTGTTTAATATTAGAGTACTCAAGGGAAAATGGGGTTGCTATATTGACAGTTTTGAGGTGACTTTCATTCTTACAGGGTTTAAAAAACCCTATTTTCTGCCTTATAATAGGAAAAACTAGTACTTAAATATCAATCCCCCCAAAATTAATGAGACAAAGCACATTTTCACCCCTGACTATTTAAGAACAAAAGGCGTAGGAACAACTCACCAAGCATAATTCTGAAATGTTACATATGTATATTTTTTGGAGTTAGCATGAGCCCAAAGGTGATGGCATAGAACAATGTTGTAGCACAACCTTTTAACTAAATTATCTCCCCAGAAACACTGACGTCACAGAGTCATATTCCATTTTCTCAGTAACAAACCTGACATTGATATAAAGGAAATCTGCTGCAGTGAGATAAAAGACTCACTGTCCTGTCTCTTATAGGTCAACTTTTGCCTGCATTCAATAACCATGATAGAACCGCATTTCTCTCCTGAAACAAGTAGTTACAACTCCTGTAGATTTGGCTATGCCAGCAATGCACATAGAGATTTCTGCTTGCCAGTAGCAACTTTCCCACAGTAGATACAAGTCCCAGAGGATGTTGTCCAGCAGCAGGAGAAAGGTAGTTCTGAATATGCAAATTCTTACCCTGCAGGCCCCATACTAGCCCCTGGTGCCTGTGTGGAGTCTTTCAAACAAACAACAAAAAAAAGTAAAGTAAAACCATACCACCACAAAGCCTTCTCTTTCTTTCCCCACCTCACTCCCATGTACTCGCCTTAAAGACATAGTGTGGCATTTTGAAGTGAGCAGTGATGTGTGTTGTTTCTTTAGAAATGACGCCTCAATAAATCAATTCTTCAGAGTCGTTGCAGCAGGGGTATGTATTCTTCAACTCTTACTATAGTGAGGCTTGGAACATCACCATATGACCCGGCTGTTAAAATGGCTGAGGGTCTGACTGGGAGACTCTTAGCCCATGTGGATCTTTCCCTGATGAGTCAAACTCTGAGGAGACCAGGTGGAACTTACAGTTAGTCTGTGCTCCTATTTCTGTTACAGATTTGGTGATCTGCCGCCTGCGAGTCATTTGCCTTTTCTACTTCAGTTTTGTTGGCAAGAAATAATATTCTGTCTTTAATTGCATCTTAATCAGATGGCAAAAAGAAGTTACTTGAATCACTTGTGCTTTGGCACATTAAAAGTAGCTGTTTGAATCACTGATAGATCAGAATAAATATTCATGTAGAGATGGTCTAATTTCTGGCCAAGCAGTGAAGAGAATGATGTTACAGAGTTACCATCCGACTTGCGGCTGTTAGGAAGAAAGTTCCTCACAGGGCCTGAGCCCTGAGAGTACTCAACTCTCTAGTATTGCACTTGTGACTGGTCGTAAACCCTTTTAATGCATATCATCCCATTGAAATGATTATTCCCCTTATTTAACTATTCATTGCATCACGAACCAATAACTAGTATCCCAATTTTCTTGGGAGCTGATATGAATGGATTGTTGGACTTTATTCTGTGACATGCTTTTTAAAAAAGCACAGAATCTTGGAGCTGGCAAGGCCTAGTAGATGTCATCTGTGTACAGAGTGCTCAATCTCAAGTTCTTTATGAGTGGTCTCAGACTTTAGTTCTTCATACTTTATTTGCTGCTATTTGTGTTTGGAGATGTCTTGTGAAGGCCATAGCCTGTGCTGGTCCTTCAGACTGAAGACTCGGGAAGCGTTAAGAGTACTCTTGAGATAAGGAAGGAAAAAGCACCTAGAAAAAAAATGAAGATTGTGATATCCAAGAGGGCAACAACTAGGTCTGTACCACTCCTGAAGTGGCTCCATGGTCCAGCATAGCACTCCTTTATCTGCAATTAAAGTTGAAAGTGCACTGCAGAGCGTAGGGTTCCAGTGCAGAGCTATCACTCAGTCACAGCACTGTAAGTGATTTTTTTTAAAGAGACAACCTTAAAAAAACTCCAGTCTTGAAAATAAGATAGAATGTTGTATCTGTATATATAATACAAATTGACATTTAAAGGAGCTTATTTGTTTTGGATTTGGTTTAAAAGAAAGTTTTCCTGCTTATTAAACAGATATGTATTGGAAGCTACCTTTAAAATCTGGTTTTGATGTTTATTTTTAGTTCCCAGAAGTATAGTTACTACTAATATGGGCTACTTTAATGTGACTTATATGGAACTCTGTGAAGGTAAAATTGTAGAATAAAAATATATTACTTGCATGAGAGCTTAAAATGTCATTTAGGAAGAGAGCTTCTTTATTTTAATGACATGTTTGACAATGTTGAGATTATATTTGATAGCAGGTACTCTTTAGAAGGGTTGTTTGAATAAAATAGTTTTATAATTAAAAAAATATCAGGGCTGGGTGTGGTGGCTGACACCTGTAATCCTGGCACTTTGGGAGGCCGAGGCAGGCAGATCACCTGAGGTCAGGAGTTTGAGACCAGCCTGGCCAACATGGAGAAACCCAATCTCTACTAAAAATACAAAAAATTAGTTGGGCGTGGTGGTGTGTGCCTGTAGTTCCAGCTACTCAGGAGGCTGAGGCACGAGAATCCCTTGAACCCAGGAGGCGGAGGTTGCAGTGAGCCAAGATCATGCCACTGCACTCCAGCCTGGGCCACAAGAGACTACATCTCAAAAAATAAGTAAAATAAAATAAATTTTAAAAAATTAAAAAATACCTCAGAAATCAGTGAAAGTAGATGGACCATAATAGATGTTAAATATAAGAACCCAGTGAAAGTAAATGGATCATAATAGATGTTGTGCAAAGGCAGGTTTGGTTTTCCTTTTTAAAAATGAATTTTAGGCGAGGCAGTGGCTCAAGCCTGTAATCCCAGCACTTTGGGAGGCGAGGCGGGGATCACGAGGTCAGGGTCAGGGAACCATCTGGCTAACATGGTGAAACCCGTCTACTAAAAATACAAGCTAGCCGGGCGTGGTGTGACGCCTGTAGTCCAAGCTACTCGGAGGCTGAGGCAGGAAGATGACATGAACCTGGGGCCGGAGCTTTACAGTGAGCCGAGATAAGCCACTGCACTCCAGCCTGAGGCACAGCGGGAACTCCGTCTCAAAAAAAAAAAAAAAAAAAAAAAAAAAAAAAATGAATTTTGGCTCTATCTTCTCCCATAGTGCTAGTTGCTTTATCTTGTCTTGACATTCATGGCTATGATGGAAATATTTTCAGGTGTTCTTAGGCCAGATATATCAAATTAGCATATAAAACAAAGCAATTTTTGTAATTTAGATTAATTGGCCTTTTAGGTAAGTGAATCTTCTCCCTTAATTGAATGGAAGATTTCTTGCTAATTAACATGACTTTCTTTGAAGACTGAACTGTCATACTTCTCCTTTGCCCCCAGGACATGAGAAACCTGAGGTTCGCTTTGAAACAGGAAGGCCACAGCAGAAGAGATATGTTTGAGATCCTCACGAGATACGCGTTTCCCCTGGCTCACAGTCTGGTAAATTCCAGCGCGCTCCTCAGCGTGGGAAGGTTCTCAGTGCCTCCTCTGTGAAAACTGCCCGCGAGCTGGGATCCTCTTTCTTTTACTGTCTGTGTTGTGTTTCCCAGTGTGATGTGTCTGCGGGGGTGTTTATTAAATAATTTCATCATTTCCAGAGGGAATAGGCCTCTCCCCTGTCAGTCTGCGTGGGATGGATCGCCCCAGGTGACTGAAACACAAAGCCCTGGAGGCTGGCAAGAGCCCTGCATGAGCCTGGGAGCTTCACCAAGGGCACCTTGTGCTCTTCCAACCCCGAGTGTGCCCTCAGTCTTGGCCATCCCGCCTGAAAATGTAGGCGATAGTGAGGCGGACTCGGGTGGCTGAGTGCGACACTGTGAGGTCATATCCCAGAGTTCATTGCTTTCACCTTTGGAGCTAATAAGCAATGAGTGTCAGGCTTTTGTGGCTCCAGTTGTAAATGGGAACAAACTCTCTGAGTCTAAATGCCATTTGAGCAAATATAGATGTGTGGTGTAGGTACTGTACCAATAGCTGAATAGGGGCAGGTTTACTTTTGAAAAGAATAACCTTTCAAATGTCATTTGATCGCATTTAGTATGTAATTGGCAGGACCAATTTATTATACATTTAATTAGTTGTAATCTCTGACTTAGTCCAAAGGTGATTCAGTATATGTACCTAAAACTTTTCCTTCCTCTTCACCAAACTACTGGAGTAACCTTACTCTTACTGCATGACTGAAATAAGCCTTTCTATGAGTTTTGCTCTTAGAACGATATTTCTTTATATCCTGCCTCAGCCTTACCTCCTTTTTTACTGCCGTGCCTTGCTCGAATCTTCTAACCCCTATCTTCCTCGTCAGTTTGACTTGAACTTAGATGCAAATACCTGCTAAGGGGAAAGTGAGGAAATAATTATTTACAACATATACTGTATAAATGCCTTTATCTTAAGTATAGGATGATCATACTGCAGACTAAACCCAAGGTGATGGAAGGGACCCTGAAGTAGAAGAGGCATGTGTTGAACACAGATGAAACTGTAATGCTTGGGAACAAATGTGCTCATCTCATAATTGAATCTATTTTCAGCCTTTTCTAAGTTTCTGATTAAATATGTGATTTTTAAAAATATGTCTATATTAGAGTTTTTAATTCTATTAGCATAAAAAGAGAGTCTGATGGGAACACATCTTCTTAATTATTATGAAAGTGAGAATTTGAGTCTAATTGATGAAAGTTCAATTAGGAAATGTGTTCTGTCTTGATTTATGCATATCTGGCCCTAAATTATCAGAAATTGACAGAATGGCAGGTTTGAAGGAGCTGAAGACCCAGTCTGTCTCCTGCAAGATCTTGCTTCATCGGACATCCCCTTTCTCTGGTATCTTCTGTTTCTTCTAGGATATACTCCCCTAAAAAAGTCAAGTGCTGGACCGGCTTTCCCCTTATACTACTGTCCCATCTTTCACTTCATTGCCAAACTTCTGGAAAGAATATTCTAGCCTATCCTCGTCTCCAGTGCATTCATTCCTCCAACCCATTCCAGTATGGAGCTCATTACTGGCCAAATCTAATGGCTCATTTCCATCTCATTCTGTTTGATCTCTTCCCCGGTATTCAACCATTTTGACCACCGTCTTCTTGAAAGTCTTGGTTTCTGTATTCCTGCACCATCTTGATTGTTCCTTTCCAGTCTCCATTACCTCTGTCTTTTCCTTAAATGTAAATATCTCTTCACTCTCATCCCTCTTCTCTTCTTGCCTTAACTTTGCCCTGATGGTTTTGTTTAAAGTCGTCACTGCTATGTAGATGACTTCAGATCTAACCCTGATACTGTCCTTGAGTGAGTCCAGTGAGTCTAACCCTCAAATTCCTTCCTCTGAGAGTCTGAGAATCACAAGCTCAGCTGGCACGGTGGCTCACGCCTGTAATCCCAGCACTTTGGGAGGCCAAGGTGGGTGGATCACTTGAGGTAAGGAGTTCGAGACCATCCTGGCCAACATGGTGAAACCCTGTTCTACTAAAAATATTTTTTAAAAATTAGCTGAGTGTGGTGCTGGGCACCTGTAATCCCAGCTACTCAGGAGTCTGAGGCAGGACAATTGCTTGAACCCGGGAGGCAGAGGTTGCAGTGAGCTGAGATCGTGCCATTGTACTCCAGCCTGGGTGACAAAAGCAAAGCTCCATCTCAAAAAAAAAAAAAAAAAGATAGAATCACAAACTCGTTGTTGCCCTAACCTCTTTGCAGTTCATGAAACCCACCTTTCATCCTATATGTCCCGCAAGTTTGAGGATCCCCAGTTGTTTAGGTTTGATAACTTGAAATCAGCTTTTCAATTCCTCCCCTGCTATTCCTCCCATAGGCACATCAGTTCTGAATCCTGTAAGTTCTACTTAGTAGCAATACCCAGCTATTTCCTGTCATTTCCACTTATGCTTCCTACCTTAATCCATACTTCCAAACTGGCTTCCCTTCTTTCAGTTTCTTCCGCTTCCAGCTAATCCTACACAATGCTGTCAGTTGTTGTTTTGTTTTTAAATATGATCATGTTACTGTGTCACCTTCTACCCCCCAAAAAACCCCCAGTTACTTTTCATAGCTTGTGCCCTACACTGCAGCTGCACAAGGCTGCCCTATGCTCTCCTAGCACACACAGTACCTTCTTGGTTCAGATTTTGCTATCCCCTTTACCTGCAATCCCCTCGTCTCTTGCATACCCATCTTCCACACACTCAGACTTCAACATCTTAATCTGTCCTCTGTCCTTTTCCAGGCCATATGTGTGTGCCCCCAGTGAGAGTTCATCTTACCTCTCAATTGTTAGTCTTTGCAAGTTCCTCTATCAGAGCACTTATCTCAGTGTGCCTTATGAAATAATTTTGTCATAACTGCCTCCTACCTCCTCCTACCACTGCCTGATAAATTATGAGCTTATCAAGGCAGGGATCAGCCTTTATTTCTCTCTCTACTGTCAGCACAGTGGCATCTGCATGGGAGTTTTGTAATGATGGCTTTTTTCTTGAACTCAGGTTTAGTAGAAAGGAAGGAAAAATCACTATATGGAAACAAATGAGATGGATGTTTCTGAATATTGCAAATCTAACACCAAAACCTAGAAATCTCTGTTGCTATTATTGGAGTCATCCACAGAGGGCTTGATTTCTCAAGTCTGTGGTACTTGGCCATATTTTTCATACCTGTGCTGAGAATCCCTGCTTCTTGTTTTAGGAAGTCAATAAAGTAACAAACTGCCAAAAAAAAAAAAAAAAAAAAAAAAAAGGTCAACTGAATTGCTCATCTGAAGTTTTGGAAAATGACATTATCTTAGGTTTTGATCACTGAAAGTCATCCTTAAAAACATTTGCCAGTCACCAATATAATACAAGATACAGATTGAAACAGATCAGCCCTTGAACCTGCTTTTGGAATAGCAGTCCCTGATACTCAAGTCCACATGTGCAACTGTTTCATCAGTCAAGTTCATTTCATGTCTTGTGTTGGATAGTGTCAGGATGCAGTGGGGGCATTCAAGGATAAGTAGTGTGTAGGATGAGTGGTACCTGGTCCCACTGAGGGATGTGACAGCCAAACAGTAGTGATGTGACAAATATGGTTAGCCCCAATATAAGATAGTATACATTCAGTTGTGCAAGAGAAACGCAAAGGAAATCCACTGGGGACTCACAGGAAGAAGAGACCACATCTAACCAAAATTGGAAAAGCCTGCATGGAATTGATAGTTGTTAGTGTAGGGCCTTGAAGGATGGATTCAATTTCCAGTGAAGGACTTCTGAGGTCTGGAACTTGAGTGATGAGGGTAGGGCACTGTCCACAGAGTAGGAAAGTCAGAAAAAGATTTTATTTGCAGAAACAGGTAGAAGAAAGGGGAAGGGGGAGGAACAATGAATTCTGTTTTGGACACATAGCATTTCATGTATTTTGACAGAATTGACAGCAAGCCACTGAAGGCCTGCCCCTCAGAAAAGAGTCTGGAGATGTAGATTTGGAATAGGTTCTTAAGTCATTTGAAGTTATGGGCTCCTTTGAGAATACGAAGTAAATTATAGCTTCTCTTCCCCTCAAATATGCAGTCATATACAAAACCTTACCTAAAATTTTAGAGGACGTCGGGCCCCTCTGAAGCCCCTTTGTGGGGCCCTGGTAAAGTAATCCTGGTACGTAATAGAGAAGTCCCGAACCAGAATCTTGGGAGAGGCCATCTTTTAGGGAGCGAAGATAGGAAAGGACCCAGCAAACTGAATGGTTGCAGAGGCAAGGGAAGAGCCTGGAAAGGATTAACAGGATGTCATGGGTGTCAGTGCTGGGAGAGCCAGGGAGATGGATCACAAGCTCCCTGGGGAGCTGACCTCCTAACTGTGACCTGCTTAAAGTCGGGACCTCCTTTTATTATCTTTGCAACTCTAGTGCCTGGTCCAGTGCCTGATATATATATATATATATATATATTTTTTTTTTTAACTTTTATGAATCTCAGAAAATGATCTCAGGGTGAAGGGAACAAACACCAGTTTGCAGGTGTTTAAAGGAAGCATACTTGGTTTAAAAAAGAGTAGCAGGCATGTTGAGGGAAGAATGTTTTTACCTTAGAATTTGAAAAAGGAAAATGAATATATTTGTGGAAAGAAATCTTGTCTCTTCTCAAGGCACGAGAGAGAAGGGATCTTTTCTTGAGCAGGATCCTGAAGAAGGCAGAGGGGGATGGGACCCAGCCCAGTTTGTGGGGCAGTTTGGGAAAGGAGGAGGGACCGTTATTTTTCTGAGACAGGAGGGGAAGAAAAGTTTCCTAACTGTCACGGTGGGGAATGTGGGAGTGTGCCAAAAAGGGCTTTCCTAGAGGTAACATAAGCCCCATTGCCTTGAGCAATACAAAGGGCCCCTGCTCGAAAAAGATTACTTTGTTAATATTACTGGAACTGTTCAGCCAGCTGCAGATTATCTTGGTGATTTTTATTGGCATTTGAAGTCAGAAGTGAACTTGCTGTTGCATCTGTGAAATGGTGTCTGGAGGCCAAGCAAGCTGGGTCCTGACTCTGGCCAGGTCATGAATACACCATGAGTGGGCTTTTTCATTTCAGACCACCCCTTTGGCTCTCTCTGGCCTCCTGTCCCATTAGTATTTTCACCACTCCATGTTTTCAAGTCATGGCTTACACTTTGAATTGAACTTGAGCTGTTCGGCAACACAGAGTTCACCCCAAACCATTAACTTCATTGTTTCTGTGTTATGTCAATCTGGTAAGATGCACACTTTTTTTTTTAGTAACATTTCTATTTTGGCCAAAAATAGAAATTTATTCATTTATTTTCTTTTTTAAAATCTATTTGCTTTGCTTTTCAAACACTAGAAATTGTACTGAATTCTCATAAATTCCATGCAGCTCAATACTAGTTATAGGTAAATGATATATTTTAATAAGAAGTGTCAGTGTTTTTGATAGTATGGTGATTTTTTTAAGGCAGAAATTAAAATCATGTATAACTGAACAGAGCCTGATAGGGCTACAGAAAGATAAAGAGTTTGATTATTGGGGTGATATGTTCATTGGCAAAGTTGTTCTTTTATTGATTTTCTTCGTTTGCTCATTTTTTACTCAGATGGGATAATCAGAGGTAATACACATATTAGATGAGAGTTTTTTAAACTGTCAGTCCTAACCTATCAGTGAGTCATAAAATCAATTCATTAGGTTGCAGCCAGCATTTTTAAATAGAATAGAATATATTAAGAACATAACACATAATATGGATGAGTGTGTCTTCGTGAAACATTTCTCTCCAGTGTATGTGTGTACTGGGTCATGGTGTTGAAGTGCACTGCTTACCGTTAATCGTGGTCCAAAAAGTTTGAAAAACACCATTTTAGGTAATGGTAGAATATGTAGAATAACATGCACTTTAAGTTGTTGTAGGTGTTAATATAGTCACTTAAATCTACCTTTACAGCAATAGGCGCACATGGATTTTCTTGAATTTTAAGTGAAGGTTTAGAGTTTATGAATAAACTCATGGGATATAGACTCACATAAAGGAAGTCTAGGGCTAGAAGAAATGAAGCCTGAGACCCAGGTGCCAGGCTCATAGCAGCCACCGTTGGGGAGACCCTGTGAAGGCACATGTTTACAGAGCCCTTCTGGTGTGTGGTAACAAGCATGTGCCATTGGAGTCCAGTGGTCTGTGTCTGAATCCAGCTCAGTCACTTACCTGCTTGGTGACCTTGGAAGTCACATAATGTTTATGCACTTCTGTGTTCTCATCTGTAATGGAGATAATAACAGTCTCTACCCCGTTGGGGTTTTGTGAGGATTAAATGTAAAGTACTTACGACGCTGCCTGGCATGCAATAAGTACCCAATAAATGTCAGTTCTGTTCTTAGTGTGCTGTTTTCCCAGCAGGTGTAGAGAATAAGGATGATTACCCAGCACACTTTTGCCCAAGACTATGAATAAAGTGAACATGATAACATGTGGGGCACTTTAAGCTCTTTAAAAGAAAGATGCTGTATATAGATTAGTATTCTTATTAACAAACCATTGGTTGTACCCTGAGAAAGGACTCTTTGAAAGTCAGAGCATTAAATCCAGAAAGCAGCTGACCTAGAAGGGTGAGATATGGGGGGCAGTGATACGTATGAAAAGAATTCTTCAGAAATGGTTTTCCATGTTTTTCTTTCCATCTTTTGACCCTGCTCAGGCTTACTACTTTTAGGGAAACATGGCTCATTCAAGTTTATGTTTTTGCACTTGCCACTCTTCTTTGACATTCTGCATTAAGCTCTTTAGCATCACAATACTTCTGTTATTCTATGAACTGATTAGCAGTCATATAGTTGCGAAAAATTTGTTTTCGTGTGTGTGGTGGGAGATATTTGACCTTCTTATGTCAGTCAGAAAATACACAGGTGAGGGAACTTGCTCTTGCTAGCTCTAATTTCAGGAGAGAAGCAGCTGGGTTGCACGACCTTTGCTGTGGAGACCAGCAGCCTTCTGAGGACTGCTGGTGTAGTGCATTAGACTGCATGCAAAGGATGGAAGCAAGCTCTTCCAAACAGCAGCAGCACCTTTGTGAGCAGCGCTCATCAGCATTTGCAGGTGTTTATTACAGCTGCCTTTGGTTTTCATAGTCTTTGCTGCTTGTTTATTTTTGCCTAGCTTTGGTGAACCACATCAAGCCCTGCCATATGGCTTAAACACTACCATATCTACCCTGTGTCCTCTCTTGCTCTACTCCAATTGTGCTTACTTGTAAAAAAATCGTCATAAAAGTTAGTAGAGTGCATTATGGAGGTATATATCTTTTATGATCATTTGAACGACAGGTATAAATGATCCTATAAACGATCCTGTGAATGGAGAATTAACATAGGACATAGGATGGTTTTTTCTTTGTTTGTTTGTTTGTTTGTTTGTTTGTTTTAGACGGAGTCTTGCTCTGTCACCAGGCTGGAGTGCAGTGGCATGAGGCACGATCTCGGCTCACTGCAGCCTCCACCTCCCCAGTTCAAGCACTTCTCCTGCCTCAGTCTCCCGAGTAGCTGGAACTACAGGCGCATACCACCAGGCCCGGCTAATTTTTGTATTTTTAGTAGAGACGGGGTTTCACCGTTTTAAGATGGTCTCAATCTCTTGACCTCGTGATCCACCCACCTCAGCCTCCCAAAGTGCTGGGATTATAGGCGTGAGCCACCGCGCCTGGCCAACATAGGATGTTTTATTTTGTGCCTCAGAAATGTGGAAATTTTTATAAATTGCTTTGAAATTTTAAACGAAGCTTAAATTTAGTGGACCCTTACTTTCTGGGCTGATTATGGAATTACTACATAAAGAGAAACAGCTCATTTTCACAGGGACACTGAAATGAAGTGCATATACACATGCTTTTAGCCTAGATGTGGCCTGATGACTAAAAGTTATTTCTTGGTTTTCTGTTTCCTTTTTGGGCAGGACTTTTTTTTCTTGAATCAACAGTTAACTTGGCAAATTGACATACTAGTTATGCTTTTAAGTCTCCTTCCTTCCTGCCTCCTCTAAGACTTGGTCCTCTATTCTCATTGATCTCTCTGTCTCCACCACCTTCTCCCTCTCAGCCTTGAAATGTGCTTGGTTCTTCTCCGTATTGCCCGTCCTCTGGAACTGACATTTCACCTGGTCTCCTGTAGCATTGCTGTCTATGGTCAGAAGCATAGAATTCCCTGCCCGCATCCACTCACTCCATAACTCATTGCAACCAGACTTCTAGCCCGCTCACTGGAGTGGAATGATTCTTCTGAAAATGACCCAAGGCCCTACAAGTTAGAAAACTTGGTAATCTGTTAGACCATATGCTTTTCAACTGCACTATCGTTTGACTCTCAACTATCCCACCCCTTCCTTTCAAAGTGGTGCTTTTAAAATATTGAGTAGATACAAGAGGATATTTATAAAATATGTATAAAATCTAAAGAATACTGATGGATGGAACTTTCCTTTGTCTCTCTTGAGATGTAAGCTGGGTAATTTCTTCAGTTTTATCTTCTATTTCAGCTGTGCCTGATCTGAGTTTTTGTTTGCTAAAATTTCCATTGTTATGTTTTTTTAATTATGAAAGTTCTATTTGATTGTTTTTCAGATTTGTTTGGCCATTATTTATAATCTCTTCTTCTGTGCTCAGATTTCTTATCCTCTTTTTGACTTCTGAAAGCACATTAAATATAATTTCTAATATGCATCTGATGATTACAATACCTGGAGTCTGTGTGGCCTTTTTCTACCACAGGTGTGTGTGTTTGCTGGCTCATGGCACTTCGTGTCTGATGTGGGTGTGTCTTGTGATTATTGCCTGCAAATTCCTATTCCTTGGAACTTTATCTGTGAGAATACTCTGAGGCTATGACTGAAGGCAGTTTTACCAAGAGAGGATTTGTGTTTCTTTCTGCCAGGCATCTTGAAGCACAACTGGTTTGGGACGCTTATGAATTAAATTCTCAGGTTGGATGTTTTGGGAACCATCTAAGTTTTGTGAGTTTGGTCCACATACTACTTAAGGGCTGACTTGTGATGACAAATTTCTAGTGGAGGATGGTGGTAGGGATTTGTTTCCTCCCTTGCTCAGCACCAATAATCTAGACAGGAAGGTTCGCTTGAAGTCCCCAGGTGGTCCTTTCCCATTCATCCTTCCCCTGAGTGTAGCACTTGGGAGGTTTCTAATTTGACTCCTCATTTTGGGTGGGCCAGGTCTTCAGGCCCTATCTCCTGTGCCCCAAGAGGCCAGGAAAACCAGTTCTGGAAGTGGCCTAAAAGTGAAAACCGGTGTGTTCCTCTTGTTGTCTGCATTCCTGTTTGCAGTTAGTTTTTGGCTTCTGAGTAAAAAACGTCTCAGTTATATCCAGCATTTTTATGTGTTTTCATCAGAAGTCCCATTATGGCATATAGACCATCACATTTGCAGATATCTCTCCCTCTTTTTTTGGAAACCTAACTTTCCCCATAGCTTCTGAGATCTAAATTCTCTGCCTCTCACTTCTTTTCTGGCTCCTCTGCATCCTTCTACCATCTAGATATGGGTTTTCTACAAAAGTCTGTCCTTGCTCTGAATTATGCCCTGGGCAAACTCATGTCCACGAACATTGCCTTTCTAAGAAGCATGGCTTCCAAATCTATAGCTTTATGTTTCCCTGTAGCTGTTACAGAACTTCAAGCAACACCGAAGGTCTGTTTAAAATGACTCTCATATGCCCCAGAAACCCACTCGTCTGTGTTCCCAGTTATTCTTAATGATATCATCATCCTCTTGTTCATTCACATTTGAACATTCGAAATCAAGGCCATCAGAGGTTTTCATTTCTTCCTTTTCTTGTTTTCTTTTCTTTTTTTTCTTGTTTTTTTTTTTTTTTTTTTTTTTTTGAGGCGGAGTCTTGCTCTGTCGCCCAGGCTGGAGTGCAGTGTGGCCAGATCTCCCAGCTCACCTGGCCTCGCCTCCTGGGTTTACATCATTCTCCTGCCTCAGCCTCCCGAGTAGCTGGGACTACAAGCCAGCCACCTAAGCCCGGCTAGTTTTGTATTTTTTAGTAGAGGCGGGGGTTTCTACGTGTTAGCCAGGATGGTCTTGATCTCCTGACCTGTGATCCAGCCGATCTGAAGCCTCCCAAAGTGCTGGGATTACAGGCTTGAGCCACAGCCCGGCCTTTTTTTTTTTAGACAGGGTCTTGCTCTGTCACCCAGGATGGAGTGCAGTGAGTGATCACAGCCTCACACGCCTTGACCTCTTGGACTCAGTAATCCTCCCACCTCAGCTTCCTCAGTAGCTGGGACCATGGGATCCATGACTCTACCTGGCTGATTTATTTTCTTTTCTTTTTTTTAGGTCGGGTGTCTCACTGTGTTGCCCAGGCCAGTGCTCAAACTCTTGGCTTCCAGGGGATCCCTGCCCTCTGCCCCCTAAAGTGCTGGGACTACAGGGCGAGGCCACCATACCCAGCCCTGTTTAGGTAGCGTAATGCTAAATCCAGAGTTCTGCCTCTAAGCCTGACTTAGTTTATATCTTCATCTCCTCTCTTCTAAACTGTTGGAACATTGTTTGGAGGTCTTTCTAAGTTCTGTTCACAACCTCCACCCTTGCCCCCAAACTTCAGCTGGTTCACTCCCTCTCTGTGGGTTGCAGGCAGACCTCTGTCTCTTTCACAGTGTGGCCCACCACTCTCCATTTTTTGTTACCGTCTTCACTTAGTGAATTGAGTGTGGGCAGGAGTGTTCACCAGTGGCCATGTATTCTCTGGAGTTTTGGCTGCCGTTTGTGCCTTTTATTGTTCAGGTGTCGGGTTGTCTTATCCTTGCAGGGGTGGTTCAGATACCAACAAGCGTCCCTCAAGCCCCATCTGTCAGAAATGTGGGCATTCTCACCAGCCTCATAGTGCTTTCTCTCCCACCTGTGGCACTTGCTGCTTTTACTAGTCTCTGTGTTGCCCTCCTCATCTCTCTTTGGATAACTTCCAACTCCTTAAGGACAGGCTGTCTTCCTTGCCTTTTCTCCACTTCATACCTTGTTCATGGCCTGAGCCTCAGTAAATGTTTATCGAGGTGGATGCAAAATGTAAATGGCCAATTATTGAATCAGTAGCAACAAGGCATCAATGAGAATAAATATTCTGCTTTTAGAAAGAGCATTTATTCAATAAGTATTTACTTTTCATTTAAGTTGTAAATAGATAATATATGTTCATGATTGACAATTCAGGAACTGTAAAGGAGTATACAGAAAAAATATCTCCTCAGCACACTTCAGCCACCTCATTTCCCTCCTCATAGACAACCAAGGTTTCAGTTTGTGTGCCTCTCCCACCCAGTGATAGTTGAGCCTATACATAACTGATTCACATTCCTTCCACCTTAACACTAATGGTGAGAGAAGCTATATACACTGGTATGTACCTATTTCCATCCACCGATGAAGCGTTGCCCAGTGAATCTGCTTCTCCACCCTCGATCTTCATTCGTGTGCTGTAAATCCCTCATTGCCATGTAATTAGCATTAACACCAAGGTTTGAGGATTATTAGGACATAGACATCTTTGGGAAGACATTCTTCTTCTTCTTATTATTTTTTAAACAGAGTCTTGCTCTGTTGCCCAGGCTGGAGTGCAGTGGCGCCAATCTCAGCTCACTGCAACCTCCACCTCCCAGTTCAGCGATTTTTAGTACCTCAGCCTCCCGGTGGCTGAGATTGCAGGCATGGGCCACCACACCTGGCTAATTTTTTGTATTTTAGTAGAGGTGGGGTTTGCCATGTTAGCCAGGCTGGTCTTGAACCCTGACCTCAAGTGATCTGCCCTCCTTGGCCTCCCAATGCTGGGATTACAGAGGCGTGAGCCCCAGCCCGACTGGAGTCTTTATTCTGCTTACCATAACAACCCAGTATGTTTCTGATCTTTTAATCTTTTTCTTTTTTTCTTTTTTTTTTTTTTGAGGCAGAGTCTGGCTCTGTTTGCCCGGACTGGAGTGCAGTGGTGGAGTCTCGGCCACTGCAAGCTCCGCCTCCTGGGTTCCCGCCATTCCTGCCTCAGCCTCCCGAGTAGCTGGGGACTGCAGGCCATGCCCTGCAATAGCCGGCTAGTTTTGTTTTGTTTTGTTTTGTTTTTGGATTTTTAGTAGAGGCCGAGGTTTCACAGTGTTAGCCAGGATGGTCTCGATCTCCTGACCTCGTGATCCGCCCGTCTCGGCCTCCCAAAGTGCTGGGATTACAGGCTTGAGCCACCGCGTCCGGCCTCTTTTAATCTTTTTCAATCTAATAGGTGAAAATGTAGCTTTAAGTTTTATTTTGTATTTATCTTGTTTGAGTAAAATTGAATATCTTTAGGTTTGAGCTATCTGTATTTGCATTTCTCCATTCTCTGTATCTTTTACCTATTTTTTGTTTGGATGTTTGGTCTTTTTCTTGTTAGTTGTAGGTACTTTTTATGTAATAGCTGTAGTGATGTTTGATATGGGTGACTAATATTTTTCCTGTATGTTTTTTGACTTTATGATGGATTTTGCTATGGAGAATTGTTTTCTATTCATTTGGTAGCATTTGAGAGTCTGTGTGTTGAGGGGCTCTAAAACCACCCCCACGTGTGGTGACTCAATAAGAGGACTCACTGGACTCAGCATATGATTGTACTCACAGGTATGGCTTATTACAGCACAAGGATGCAAAACAAAACCAGCAAAGAGAAAAGGCACATGGGTTGAAATTCGGAGGAAACCAGGCACAGGCTTCCAGAGTTCTTGTCCAGTGGAATCAAACAGGATGCACTTAATTCCTCCAGCAATGAGTTGTGCAGCACATATGAGATGCTGCCCACCTGGGAAGCTCATTAGAGACTTTGTGTCCACAGTGTTTATTAGGGCTGACCATGTAAGCACCCACTGCCTAGCACAAAGGAAAATTCCAGGCTTCCAGAAGAAAAGCAGGAGTTCAGTGTAAACCACATTGTTTATACAAACAGTTTAGGCACAGTGAACCAATCTTTCCAGTGGGGAATGGTGAGAACTCTGCTGAAATCCAAATTACCAAGTGTCTGGCAAGGGCCAGCCATGTAAGCAGGCCTTTCTAAGGAGAGCAGCCTCAGGCCTGCCATGTTAATTCTTCTGCACACTTTTCTTTTATAGCTTCTCGGCTTTATATCCCAATGAGGAAGATCTTCCCTACTCAGACTTATAAGGAATTATCTCAGCCAGGTATGGTGAGTCATGCCTTGCAATCCCAGCACTTTGGGAAGTTGAGGCAGGCAGATCACCTGAGGTCAGGGATTCAAGACCAACCTGGCCAACATGGCGAAACCCTGTCTCTACTAAAAATACAAAAATTAGCTGGGTGTGGTGGTGCATGCCTGTAATTCCAGCTACTTGCGAGGCTGAGGCACGAGAATCACTTGAACCTGGGAGGCAGAGTTTGTAGTGAGCCGAGATTGCTCCACTGCACTCCAGCTGGGGCGACAGAGTGAGTGAGACTCCATCTCCAAAAAAAATAACAAAATAAATAAAATAAATTATCTCATATTCCTCTAGTAATTTGGTTTCTTCCTTAAGATTTAAGTATTTCATCTATTTGGAATTTATTTGGAGTTAAAGTATAAGATATGAATCCAACTTTTTCTTCCCCTCCTGTTGCAATATCATTTGGTGACTAGTTTGCTGATTTGAAGTACTGTCCTTATCTCATACTAAATTCCTCTGTGTGTTTGATTTTATTTCTAAGAGGTTCTCGTCTTGCATTAATTATTCTATTCATGCACCAGGTGTGCTCTTTTAACTATTGAAGCTTTATAAGATGTTGCACTGTATGGTAGAACCAGCCTCCCCTTGTTCCTCTTCTTTTTCTTTTCCTTTCTACTGTTGCTTAAGCAATTACAGAATGCTACATTATGGCTGTGCTCAGGGATCTAGAGCTGATACCCACTTCCTGTTCCCAAGGAGTGCTGTTTTCCTGGGTAATGCAAACAAACAGATGCATATGATACAGTGAGTGGTGCACAGGATGTCACAGGAACACAAAGGAGGGCTTCCTAGAGGAGTCAGATTCTTAAAGATGAGTAGGAGCATTTGTCAGGCAGAAATTGACATGCCATACTGAAGGAACAGTCTGTGGGCATGCAAAGAGGCCGCACAGATGCAGGCTGAACCCACATGCAGTTTGGTGTCCGGGAGTACAGCGTGCATGTGGGGGTACCAACAGGAGATAGTACTGGGGGCAGAGGAGGCTGGGCCAAAGGTTGCAGAGCCTAACATTCCCCACTCAGAACGTCTGCTTTTTATCTGAAGGTGAAGGGATCCATTTAATGGTTTCAAGCAGTAATGTGGCATGATTAAATTTCCATTTCAAAAAGATTGCTGGGCTGCAGTGTGTGCAGAGGAGGTAGAGGGGACGGGAGTGGAGGAGAGAGGAAGACCATTTCTGGGGATTTTTGTTAGTCACCTCAGTCCTTGATGATGAGGGCTTGAAATAGGGCAGTGGACAGGGATTCCAGATGATGCTTTTGAGAAAGATTCAGATGGTAAAATCAGGATTTGGTGGTTGACTGAATGTAGTTATGAGGGAGGATGGGATGATAGAGAGGGAAGAATCCACCCTGGATAACCAGACTGATGGTGGGGCCAGTGGTTGAGATGGGGACTCTAGGAAGGGAGTGAGGAAGAGGTGGCAAGTTCCATTTTGGATATGTTGAGTTAAGAGTGTCTGTGAGACAGCCAGGCAGAGATACCTGGGAGACAGATGACTACATAGATCCAGAGCTCTGGCTTGGGGAGAGCTTTATTTGGTAGGCCTGGATCACATCCACATCATGTCATTAGCATTTGCATAGATGTGGCCAAAATTGCCAGGAGAGAGAACTATAGTGAGAAGAGGGACAATTTATGAACCCTCAGAAATCTCAACCTTAAATGATTACGATAGTGGACAAGTTGTAAAGAATATTCTTTTTTCCAGAATAGTTTCAAATGACATTTCAAATGTACATTTGTGGTCCTTTCCTGAATAAATAAATATGTACGTTTATATATGAAGACAATGATGACACAGGAATATCAAGCCATTTCCCCCAGAGGTACTGATTTAGTCAGTAGTAGAAATAGGATTAGGAGAATTGTTTATGCAAACAGAAGTATAAATGGTAATTTATGTGCTAGCTGCTTTTGACCTGTTTAACTTTTGTCAGGTTTTTGGAATAACTGCATCAAAACTGATATAAATGAACTTACTGTGTCAAGTCGTGTGAAATACACAGAAAGCATTATCTAGCATTAGGGCGTTAGAATTATAAGCTTTACCAAATATCAGTACGTCCTATGGTTCTTTAAAATTTTAGACTTTCCCTTCCAATTTTAATGAAAGCATTTTTTTCTTACATGAACAAGTCTTGTTTCTAAAGTTTAATCTAAGAGATGAAAATGAGGTAATTTTACATTACTGTATCCTTAAATGGTAGATGGAAGCTTTTTAAAAAGATGACTGTCTTTAATTTCAGGAATCAAATTCGGAAAAAAAAAAAAAAGCTAGCTTCAATTCCTGTTCAAACGTTACAAAATTTAATCCAGAAAGAAGCAGTTAGGCCAGATGTGGTGGCTCACGCCTGTAGTCCAAGCACTTTGAAAGGCCAAGGGTCGTAGATTGCCTGAGCTCAGGAGTTCAAGGCCAGCCTGGGCAATGTGGTGAAACCCTGTCTGTACTAAAATACAAAGTCACCCCCTAGAGATTCTGGTTCAGTAGGGGTGAGGCAGGGCACAGGGCATGGTGATGCGTGCCTGTAGTCCCAGCTACTCTGGAGGCTGAGGCACGAGAATTGCTTGAACCCAGGAGGCGGAGGTTGCAGTGAGCCAAGATGGCACCACTGCATTTCAGCCTGGGCGATAGAGCCAGGACTCTGTCTCCAAAAACAAAAACAAACAAACAAACAAACAAAACAGAAGCAGTTAGTAAGTGGTTCCCTGAAGTTTTAAGTTTAGGTATTTGGAGAACATAGGTCATTAAGAGTCATCTTCCTGAAAAATCATGTTCATCAATTGTGCCATTGCGTGCTGTTAACATCATTTGAAAACACTTTTAAATGTTCATAGTTTATCAATTTATTCCCCTGATTATGAGCTGGAGAGAGCCTATAACAGTGACAGACAGCTGTCCATCCTCAAAGGAAACTCAAGAGTTGCTTAATATTTATAGATTCTGCTAAATCAACAAAAAATCCAATCTAGATGTTTTAAGGAAATCAGTGCATCTTTATATAGGTGCCATTTAAAAATAATGGCTAATTAAGTGAAAGCTAAAATCTATTGTCATTTCAGAGTCTTTACCCCTAGAAGTTACAGTGATAAATGTAGCTAAATTAAAATGACAAGTTATATTCCCTATGTCAGAGCTGTTTTTTATCCCTGGTGTGAAATCAGAGAGTTTCATCTCAAGTTTGTCCTTTAACATTTTTCAAATGTTACATTGTGCTATTTTTAATCCGGAAACAATGCACATGATTGCTTAAAAAAAAAAAGTCTCCATGTACAGTATCTCCTGACTAGTAGGGATCTAGTGAATTGTGAATTGATGAAATGCCCAAATACTAATATAGAGCAAAATTAAGGAAGATGTGACTTGCTCACTTGAGGAAGGTGAGGGTGGCCATTTGAGAGTATTTTCTGTCAGTTTCCTGATTTTGATATTGTGCTAAAAGTTATACAAGATGTTAACACCTGGAGAGGCTGGCTGAAGATTTACTTCTTGTGAATCTATAATTATTTCAAAATAATCTAAAACAAACTAAAGAGCTCCCTAACAGCTTGACCACACAGAATCCTTAGGCTACATTCCTGAGAGTTCTGGTACATCCCACATGGCCCTTCTAGGACCAAGGAGGTAGAAAGTCACCCCCTAGAGATTCTGGTTCAGTAGGGGTGAGGCAGGGCACAGGGCATGGTTTAGTATCTGGAAAAAGCAGCCCACTTCACCCCTGATTCTGAGGCAGAGCCCTAGATAAGGACTGCGCCCTAGAAAAAAGCCATGTAGGACTTGCTGAAGCATCAACTGAAAGGTGATGCTCAGCAAAACGTCTTCTCTGCCTAAGACTTTGCTCAACTGGGACCGAATCATTCTTGAATTTTCCATAGGCGATGAAATCAGTACTTGGACATGTTCATTGAGTAAGCTTTATCATTACCCATTTAGCAAACAAGATGCCCTGCTTGATAGTTATAATGGAAAATACTCCAGAGCCAGCTCTCTCCATGTGATTTAGAGTTCCCAAATTAAGGGTCAAAATTTGACCCAAGGTTATATTTAAGAATAATAGTTGAAAGTGTCAACACATTAATAAAGTGTTAAAGAATACATTGTCTGGAAGAGAAAGTAAATGACAGCTAAAAACCTCAAGACATATAACCTATTCACTTTAGGCTTTAACAATTTTGAAATAGGAGTTTTAATTAGGTTTGTAACAAGTTGCCACTTGTAAGGAATTTTATACTTTTTGATAATGAGGTACAGATGAATGTGTTCTGTTATTTATTTTTGTTTTTGTAATAATCCAACTTTATGTTACTCTGAGAGCCTATATTCTCTTAATCCTTAAGAAAAAAAGAAAATATGTCTGAAAAGTAAGTCCTCATACTTTCTTTTTTTTTTTTTTTTTTTTTTTGAGACGGAGTCTCACTGTGTCTCCCAGGCTGGAGTGCAGTGGCGCGATCTCGGCTCACTGCAAGCTCCGCCCCCCGGGTTCACGCCATTCTCCCGCCTCAGCCTCCCAAGTAGCTGGGACTACAGGCGCCCGCTACCGCGCCCGGCTAGTTTTTTGTATTTTTAGTAGAGACGGGGTTTCACCATGTTAGCCAGGATAGTCTCGATCTCCTGACCTTGTGATCCACCCGCCTCGGCCTCCCAAAGTGCTGGGATTACAGGCTTGAGCCACCGCGCCCGGCCAGTCCTCATACTTTCAAGTTTAGAAAATGGTGGCATTGGCTCTTTCAGACTGCTCACTTCAGCTGAACCAAGTAGCTTATGGAAAACTTAGTTTTTAAAGAAAAACACCACATAAACACCACCTAGTAATGCTTTTTGAAAAATGTTTTTTTGTGTTTGTAAGCTAATTTATTGGAATGGTGAAAATATTGATTTAAGCACCCAGTCTCTTCTACCCTAAGCTCCAATGCAATATTAGATACGTTGCTATGTACTTCATGAGGAGAAATATTTGGCTGTTGTGCGATTCATAATTCGTCCTGAAATATTTGGGGTCCAAGCCTGGCTCTTAGCATCAAGAGTAAACTGGGAGTTGTTTTTGTCACCAATTCTAATAGGCATGTTTCGGATTAAAGGATACCAGTTAGTTGACTCATTCTGGATATTAGTCAGAATGTGAAGTGTCATTGTAGAAGTGATCTCATGAGAGAGGCCACCTGATGTGTGGTTACCATGGGGACATTGTCTCAGTCTCATACTAATGACCAAAAAAATTTGATGTTGCCTCTGTTCAGGTTCTCTTATAAAACATATTAAGGAAGTTATGTAGATAATTTTTGTTTAGGCCATATAACTTTGATCTTCTGATAACAATTTCGTAAACTTAGAAATTTTCATGTAAGATATAGGAATATTGGAAGCAAAAATAAGAAGGTGCTTTAACATTAGTGATTAAAAAATAGTAACTTAGGTTGAAAATACTGCTTGAAAGTTAATACTGATAGCATTACTACACATGATGATTTTTTTCTGGAAGGAAAGCTTTATCTGGGCCTTCAATTTAGGAATTTTTCTCTTTGGTTTTTAAAAGCTGCCATATTCACTTGAGCTTCATGGGAAAGATGCAAATAACTAAAAACAAACAAATGAACAAAAATCATGTTGAGGTCAGGAACTTATTTCAAGAAAGCAAGTTCTAGGTTTTCTTCTAAAGTGATAGTAGAGCCTTAGGTCTCAAACCATCTACAACCATGTTAACAGCACATCATTCAAATCATTCAACAATCCTGAATGTTTACCTGTGCCAAGTACTGACCAGTGCAGTATCAGATGTTCACAGTAATGATATATTGCCAAGAGAATGCTTAGGCATGTCCCATATATTCTGTTTATGGATAAAGGAGTGCACCAAACATTTTAGTGCTATTTTCACCCCAAATCCCTCTGTCTTTAAGTTAAACTTAACAGAAATCACTTATTTTCCCCAGTGGTACGGAATAAGTAAGCATTGCTGTGGATTCAGTGTCAGGTTAAAGCCTCAGTGCATTGCTTAGCTAGGTCAGCGTCATTATCAGTGCGTGCTTATCATGCCAGCCATCCAGAATAAACAGCACTCAGGCCTAGCGCTGCCAGAGTTGAGACCTGCAGAGCGTGCTGCGTGCTTGGGAAAGTTTGAGAAGACATTCTGGAGAGCATGTTCTTGGGCAGTTTTCACCTTAAACTTCTTGCCATTCACATGCAGAAAACTGTTGCTGCTGAAAGATGCTTTTCCAGAAATACACTGTGTTGTAGGGGAGGGAACACTGGTGTTCAAAGTGATTAGTCTGATGACAGAGGAAAATGGATGGGGAGGGAGCTACATAGAGGAAAAGTGCCCAGACGCAGCGCCTCCAGAGAAGGTGGTTGTACAGGGGCTGTGTGGGCCTTCATGTCTTCATTCGGTCAGCAAGCCTGTGTTCTGCCTCCCTCTGACCAGGTGCCATTGTAGTTACTGGGGATAAAGGATGGGAATGAAGCAAGTGTGTACTTTCATGGAGCCCATGTTCTAGGGGAGGGGATAGTATATATGTACAGTGAACAAGTACATATGTAATATGGCAAATGATCATAAGCGATAGGGAAAATCAGATGGGAATAGGGAATGCTGTTTGAGGGTAACATGTTTTTCTGTAGGGTGTCAGAGAAGGTCTTACTGATTAAGATTATTGGATCAGAGATGTGAGAGAAGTAAGACAAGAAGCCATGAGGTAAAAGAATTCCAGGCAGATGGAATAGTAGCCGCAAAGGCCCTGAGAATGGCATGTGCTTGGTGCCTTTAGGGAGTGGCACAGGAGGCAGGTGTGACTCCCATGGAGCAAGTGAGTCTGAGAGCAGAGATGTGGTGGGGGAGATGGCCAGATGGCAGACAGCTGCATAAGCCATTGGAAGGACTTCCACCTTTACTCCTCACAAAGTAGAAAGCTACAGGAGGATTTGGGGCAAGGAAAGGACTTGATCTGACCTATGACACTGTCACCCTGATTTGAGAAGTACAAAGATGAAAGCAGGGGAGCAGTTAGGTTTTTGTAATCAACCAAGTAAGAGATCATGGAGGCATGGACCAGGGTGGTAGCCATGTGGTGACAAAGATGAATCCAAGGTTTTCAGCTCAATCAGCTGGAAGGACGGGGCTGTCATATACTGAAATGGGGAGACTGTGGGAAGAGCAGGACTGGGTAGGGGAAGCCAAGGGTGTTTGGCTTTGGATGTGTTGAGAGTTCTCCAGATGCCTCTTAGGCAGTCTGGTGGGGTGGTAGAGTGGACACTTGGATAGCCAAGTCTGGAATTCAGAGGGGATGCTGGAGAATGATAGGTCCTTACTAGTCACTAGAATATGGATGGTATTTGGGGCTATCAAATGTATCAACAGCACTTTGAGGGTGAGTATAGATAGAGAAGAAGTGAGAGGTCTGAGTCCTGCCATTTCACAGAAACCAGGGCATTGATTCAGAATTCACAGAGAACAGTTAACTCAGAGTTTTCTTAATATCCTGTCTTTTTAAAAAATAAACACGTCATTGTTCCCTTTTGAGACAGTTGCACCGTTTTAACAATAATTCATGAATTTTATTTTTCTTCCTTTCCTTCTTTCTTTTTAGTGGCTTGTACCTGATCAATTGCTAATACTGTTTAAAATTGATAGGCACTTTTTGGTCTGGTAATCTGATTTTTTTGTGGAACATCATTAAAAGAACAATTGAGAGATTTATAGCCATAGAAAATTGAGGCTTCTTTCTATTACTCAAGATAGAAGTTAGCGTAAGTCCGATCTGAGTTTTCCACCGTTTTTGTTATTGTTGTTGTTGTTGTTGTTTTGTTATAAGTCTTGGTTTGGGTTGTAATTTCATGGTCAGCAAATCTGGCGAAATTTATTTTGCGAGAAATCAAAGGATGTACTATAATAGTAGACTATTCTTTCACACTGAACTTTATTTATTTTTTGCCTTTTCTAGCCATTATTTGCATTTTTAAATGAAGAAAAGTTTAACGTGGATGGATGGACAGTTTACAATCCAGTGGAAGAATACAGGAGGCAGGTAAGTTGTTAGATGCTATTGTCTGTTATGTGATGAACCTGAAACATGCATTATGACAGTATGTCATCAGCCATGCTTTCTGAAGATCAGCAACATCCTTGCTAAATATCTTTTCCATGGTGGTGATATTATCCACATTTTGTACAATATATCTCATTCTATCTGTTACTGTATAACTTATAAGCTCATTCCATTGCCATATGCAAGCTGCATGGAAGGCTGGATCACTAAATTCTATTTCCTTCCCTATATGAAGAGCATCAATTTTGTGTTGTTTATGAAATGAATTAAATACTTAGGATTTAGAAAAGCCAAACATTTTAGAAGTTACACTTTAGGACTTGATGTTGCTATGTATATGCATGTTTGGGAGCTTAACTATTACTTGCAGCTAGATTTAAATTATATTCATTTCAGTTTGCAGATTCAAATGAATTAGAACTGGTTCCCTGTAGTGATGTCTTTTTCAAGAAAGCTTTGATAAGTGTACATTATAATTGCCTTTACTGCTCTCTTACATGAATGTCACCTACATGCATGTTTATTTGCTATAATAAAGGCAAGAGGCTTGGTCTCATGTTGCTGTTCAGGAACAAAAGTCTCTTGCAGTATTTTTGTGAAGGGAATTCTGTGCATAATATGTAACAAGAGCCACAGTTTGACCTCTGGTATAACCAAATTTATAGACAGCTAGGAGTTGTACAATGGGATTATTCACAATTCTGGTTCTACAAAGCTCTTAAGATAATTGAAAAGTTTTGTTGGATGAGATTTGAGAATCAGATCAAGCCCATTTGCTTTATATGAAAAGTTAGTGAATATAAAGTAAAATCATAGAACCCTAGACTTGAGAAGAACCATCTAGTCACCACCTTCACCATGAAAAACCTGGATTGATTTCCTGTTTTAGTCTTAATCAACGGTTTGCATATTCATGAACAGATTTGACACTCTGGAATTTGGGTGCAGGAGTTTAGCTCTAGAACACATGTGAGATAGTATATCCTGTTGCTTCCATAAGTCACGTTTAGACTGTTGAGTTTTCTAAGGCTTTGCGCTCCTCCCATTTTAATGGCTTCTGTTCTGGACTAGCTATTGAGGCAGAAGAAGGACCATGAAAACATTTTGCATGTTTTGGAGGCCTCTGTAAATGATGTATTAAAATATTTTTACCTAATTTTTGAAGTGTTATTGATAACATTAAGACTTTTTTTTTTTTTTTTAGTTCAAAGCTTCTAGCTTGAAATAAAACAGTTCCTGTTTTTAAGATTGCATGCATATATGAACTGTTGAAGGTATTTTGTTCTACACTGCCATTATATTCAATCTTTTTTTCTTATAACTTTCTGATGGGACTTATAACTGTCTAATTGGACTCAGCATCAGACTCAACATCTGTTTGGTCCGTGGTCTCTAGGGCCAGACCTAAAGAAAAGGTACAATGTCTGTCCCCAAAGCAAACACCCACATAGCTCACTTTCATGTGTGTATCTGTGCATTTGTGAGAATGGGGAGAGAATATTCCACCACCTCTGAATCTTTTCCATACTAAATACAATTTTGTGGGGAGATGATCGGGTGGGAGGTGTCTTCTGTGTCTCCCTGTCACATTAACAGTCTGCTTAAAATGCAAATGACTGTATTTCTAACACAACCTATAGGGCGATCTTCGATTCCGATCAACTTGATTGAAAAAAACTCATCGGAGGTGGCGAAATGAGCCTCCCCAGAGGGGTTTTCCTTTACTTCCCCTCTGTGATTTTCTTCATGAGCTCAGCCTCTTTCCACTTTGGAGCAGACTGAAGCATTCACTCTATTTTGAGCAGGGAGAGGAAGTTGCCTGATCTCTTTTCTACCCTCAGTTAGACCCAGATTAAGATGAAGCAGGGTAATTTTTTAGGGGATGGGAGGGGTGCATGGGCGGGGGATGAACTTGGGTTTATCTGTGTGGTACAGGTAGTAAAGAATATGTGGACACAAAATAAAGGAAGATGAGTTCCTTTGAATTCAAGAGAATCTGTATTTACAAAGTATAGTTTAGAACTGTAAAAACCACCAATGTTTTGTCTTGTGTTCTTACGTTGTCTGGATTATTGATTTGGCACCCTTATTATAAATAGGTAGACCGTCATCACCCTGTGGTCAAAGAGGCATGTGCACATATTGCTAGAAGGAAGAAAAGAGGCCCAAGGCCAAATCCAGAGATGAAGTCAAGCAATACTGACTTGAATTGCCTTTTTTTCCTCACAGGGCTTGCCCAATCACCATTGGAGAATCACTTTTATTAATAAGTGCTATGAGCTCTGTGACACTTACCCTGCTCTTTTGGTGGTTCCGTATCGTGCCTCAGATGATGACCTCCGGAGAGTTGCAACTTTCAGGTCCCGAAATCGAATTCCAGTGAGTACTGCAATTAATGTTTCTCTCGAAGAGCACCTTTTAGTCCATAAGAATGGTAGTCGTATAACTTAGAGAACGGTCCTTTTGGAATTCTGTCCCCAAAAATACTTACCAAGTGCTTTCTGAGTGCAAAGCACCATACCAGATTGGAGAAGAAGTGTGCCGTCACCTGCCTTCTAGGAGCTTGCAACTAAGGATCGAGAATGAATGCAAGTAAAGAGCTCTCTACGAGAGAGGGGCTGCACGTAATGGGAACCAAGTGCTGTGTGGAAGGAAGCAAGGAAGGACAGGCTCCTTATGACTTTCGTCTTTGTGGCACAATACGTGATACTATATGATAGGCTCTTGATAAATGTCAGATAAATCATGCTGGAAAGAACACACTGTCTTGTTATAGAGTGTGTCAGCACAGACTTTGACATATACTCACCATGAGCTCACCCCCATCACCTTTGCAGGCTGCCCCAATACCATTGTCTAACTGGAGTCAAGTATAGATTATTCCAGACAGTATCCATATGGTATCATTGCACCTAGTTCACAAAGCTCTCTTTTGGTCCTTAAATATTAATGGGCATGTCATACTGTCCAACATTGACAAAAATTGACTAAAAATTTAGATATTCTCCCCTGCTAATTTTCAGGGTCTGTCATAAGTACATTGGGTTTTTTTTTTCCTACTAAGTAAATGTTTAAAAACAAAGGTTGAAGAAATTAAGACTTAATGTCACCTTGCCTTCTTCAAGTCTAGACATTTTTTTCCTTAAAAGGATATTTGTGCAATACTTTGTATTCTGTCAGCCTAATATGAATTGTAATTTTTTTTAAATTCACTTGTTAACACACTTCTAGCCATAAAACCGCAGAAGTGATGCTGTGTTCTCAGTGCACCACCTTAGGAGACATGCTGTTGATTTGTCCCATTATTAGTGATGTTAACTGTGATTATTCTTCTAAGGCAGTGTCTGTCATGTTTTTCCACTATAGCACTATTATTAAAATTAATAAATGCCTTATTAATGATTTTTTAAAAATTTACTTCTCTAGTTACTAGTGTCCATATCTTCACGATATAAATTGTACTTGAAAGTATGTTCTTTAGCTCATGTTGTTAGAACATGGTGCTAATGAAGCTAGGGTTACAAGTTCAGTCTTCCTGTGCTCTGTTTGGACATGCTCTTCTGTACCATAGCCACAGACTACACCCCTACCCTGGCTGGCTGTCTTGCTAATAATACATGCCTTGCTCACAAGGACAACTGGGCTAGGGTCGCCTGGCTCAGTTTTGTTCATGTATTCATTCAGTTCATATTTATTGAGCACCTACTGTGTCATTTGTGTATGTAGGTGTATTCCATGGGATTTGAAACAGAGAAAATTAAACAACTGTGCCCTTTCCACCATGCTTGGTTACCATCTTGATCCAGTAGTCCCCGTTATTCTGAATGAATGAGTGTCCACTGTAGAGCAGACAGAATTTCCTAACTTTTTATTTAGTCATGTTATTGATCCTTCTTACTTTATTGTGGCCACCAATTTATATTTATTTTTCCTAAAATAGCTTTTATAGGAAAGACTAAGTTCCCCATCACCTCTACATATTTAGAGATCTACTATTAGGTACTATTAAGCATGGTAGTATGTTCTTTTCAGTATACTTTTTAACCACCCGGCTGTGGGGTAAGTCTCAGAGCTTTGCTTACACCCAGAAAACATATGTGCCTTTAATGTGAAATCATTAATATCTGATAGTCGGTTCTTTTTATAAAAGCTCATGTAAAAATACAAAAGGAAGTGATGGGAAAGAGATCTTATTTCGTGTATAAATAAGATACAAACTATAATAAAATATCGCTGGGTAGAGAAATAATCAACGTGCATTAAATGTTTCCATTAATGTATTCTCTTATTCTCAAACAGATTTGTCTTAATTTTCTGAGTCTTTAGTGTACAAGTAATGCACGTTCATTTTAAGCATTATAAAAAATACTGATAAGCAAAAAGGAGTCTGCCACCTAGTGAGAACCAGTGTTAACATTGTTGGTATATATCCTTTCAGACTTCCTTCTAAACATGTATATATGTTCCTTCTAAATATATATATATATATATTTGAAAAAAGTGAAATTATTCTATAATTTGTGTCTCAGTCTATAGAAATTATTCTATAATTTGTGTCTTTTTCTATCTAGCAGTATCTTGTAAACAGCTTCCCATGTTGCTAAATATGATCCGCTCATATGCCGGTGTGTAGGTGTACCAAGATTTATTTAATCAGTTTTCCATTGTGAGACATTCAGCTTCTGCTTAATCTTTTGCTATTATAAATAATGCTGTAATAAACATCTTTCAGTGGTTACATATTTGTGTACTTCCTTAATTATGGCTTCTAGATATTAATTTTAATAAGAATAATACAGTGCCATGTACTGTAAAGGCACTCATGGTAGTTGACGCTGTGAAATGAACATTATTTGTACCTATTTAGCTCTGTAATAAGCATCCTTTTCAAAAACCAGTAAGAATCCCCCCTCCTGCAAAGAAATTAAGAGGTGAAACAACTCAGAGGCGTAGCATTTCCTAACATGGCACCACAAAGAGAAGAGGGGTTGGGGGAGGGAAGCCATTGCCTACGGTCTGACTGAAATTTACAACTTGATGAGGGTCTTTCTCAAATAATAAATCTTTTAAATGTGTAGCAAATAACTCCTTTAAAGTGATCTCATGTCTCTTGTCTCTCTTGATACCAGGGCCATAGAGGGAAGGGAAGGCAGATCTCATATGTGCTGTGCATTATAGATTGGAAGGTGGAGGTTTAGGTCCTACTAGTACCTTCTCCAAGGCTCCCAGTTCTGAGCCTTTGGACTCTTAGGCAGGGGCTACGATGGTGTTTTTAATTGATCTCTGTTATGGTGCAAGGACCATATTTGTTCTGAGAATGAATAAATATTATCGTGTAATCTTTTTTCAATAACCTGTTGTCATTATAAACACTCATTTTTATAAACATCAATGTTTGTCATTTGCCATCGTGAGGTAGGTAACTTCAGAGACATCAGGGAATTTGGTGTTATGTTGAGTAAGCCCACGTGGTTATGCTTCTTTAGTTCTTTGTGTCTGCATTTTGTAGTTTTTGTTAACTGACTTTCCTGGCTGCTGGGCCTGCCTCTATAAGCTAACACGAGCCACTGTTTATTGCAGACTTTCTGGGCATTCTTCTTCAGGCCCCCCAGCAACCCTATGAGATTATATTATTCTCCCCATTTTATGGAAGAGGAAAGGAAAGCCAGAGAAGCTGCGAGTGAAATGCCTGAGGTTAGAGCCGTGGCAGAGATGGCACTAGACCCCAAAGTCCACATTGTCGCCCACTGTGCTGCAGTTCTCCAGCTCCCCATTTTTAACAGCTTTATTGAGATCTACTTCACATACCAAACAATTTCCCATCTCAAGTGTACAATTCTGTCATTTTTGGTATATTACATTATTAGCTACCTTTTATGTGTATTACTTTTCACATGCTATGAGCTTGGAAACCAGGGAGCAAATGTACTAGACTTGTGTATAAAATTAGAGAAGGCAGGTTCTGAATCAGGATTTGATGAGCTCTCCTAGGCAGTGGATGTCCACATTGCACTGTGGAGACAAGCAGACCTTCGCTCTTTGGGCTGTCCTGAGATTCGTTTTGCTCCCCTTGGGTTTTCTTCCTTCCTGTGTTAGATTCTAGAATTGAGACTGTCGGGAAAATGATCTGTAGGCATGAGTTGGTATTATGAGAAACATATTGTACCAGAGACGATTTCCTTTACCTCTCACTTTTTGCCAAAGCTGCTTCTATATGATAACAAATCCAGTGCAAGCTACATAATTAAAATAGGATCAAGCTTTCAATTTCCTTTAAGTGATATAACTATTTTTAGGTAAGCAATTAATTTCTATTGGATGTGGTGCTAATTAAGAAAAGACTGGTAGTTGTATTTGTTTCTGAGTTATATTATTAAATGCATGTCTCTGGGCACACGCACACAGTGAGATTGCAATTGAACAAGTATTCTATTTTAGCACTGTCAGATTCACTTCTTGATAACTATCAGTGCTTTATGGTTTGCAGTTTTAATTGTTTGCTTGGAGATTGGCTTTCTTGATAGCTTAAACTTTCTGACCTAACCATAGGTGCTGTCATGGATTCATCCAGAAAATAAGACAGTCATTGTGCGTTGCAGTCAGCCTCTTGTCGGTATGAGTGGGAAACGAAATAAAGATGATGAGAAATATCTCGATGTTATCAGGGAGACTAATAAACAGATTTCCAAACTCACCATCTATGATGCAAGACCCAGCGTAAATGCAGTGGCCAACAAGGTGAGTGGACTTAGTGATGTGCTGGACACTTAGCTTACATATGGAATGCAGTGTTTTCTGTGAATGTTTTTGCCATGGTATAGAAACACATGGGTTTAAATTAATAGTTAAGAAAACCAGTTCTCTTAGATATAAAGTAGTTGTAATCACAAAACTTAAACAAAATTGAATACATCAAAATCAAATGCAAATAAACTTTAGGTAAATAGGCATGTCTAGACTATGAAGTTGGGTTTTGGCCAGGACCTTGGCAGGAAAAAGTTAGATTCTCTTTAAAGCCCTTTCAGCTGTGGATGATCACTCATTGTGTACACTATTGAGGCATCTGTAAGGAGCTATGGGAAGCTGTAATTATTAAAATACTAAATTTGTATGCTACCCAAACACTCCCTCCCCCATACCCGTATATACTCACATATGTGCATTCTCATTTACATAAGATAATTCAAGAAATGAATAAATCCACGTATGTGAGTTTTCCAAGCACAAACATATACACAAAGTTGACCATTTTCAAAGAAGTCTGTCTCAATTGACTTTTTGCTGTAAGCAGAATATGCTGAATGCACTTAAAATTGATTAGGGTCATCATGAACATCAGTGACTGCACAGTGCTGCCTTCAGAAGCTGCTGCAAGGTGTATGGCTGTTTGCTCCTATGCTAAATGGCCCCAGATTGGTGTGCATTTTACGTTCTATTTCTCCTTTTTGTTGTTTTTCTTTTCCTTCTCCTCCCATCATTGCTGTCACTTTGAAATGCTCACAAGGGGCCTGCCCTAAATTGCTCACTCCTATTCCAGCTTTCAGATTTATTGTTTCTCATCTGCTGTAGGCTTAAATTTCATCATATTTAATACATTGCTTATCCTGAGGTTATTTGTCTAGCATCTTCAATTATTTAGAACATAAGAACCAGAAAGCAAAACAAGTTCTTGAGCAGCTCAGATAGGTGCAGCAGCTTCCCAATAGAATCTGTGATGTCTGTCTGCACTAGGATGTGTCGGACTGCATGCATGCACAGCTCAACTCTTCATTATTTGCGCACGGATCTTCTGTCCTACATGTTTAATCCTGGGCCACCTCCCCATCCCCATGCATGCTTTTGAACCAGCTGTTTGTTACTATGGTTGTTTTTTGGTCCAGAGATGATTTTGAAATTATATGTGAAGCAATCAGTAAGCTAAATTGACAAGTAAATTAGGAATCGTAAGTGAAACATTCAGGAAATGAAATCTAAATCTAAATGTCTTCTTGGATTGTCCTTAATTTTATATATCTCTGTTACTATTATCTTTCATATATAATTCAGAGTGAATACATATATATATAATGCAATATTTTCATGTACATATTTAGCCTGAAATAGATATGATATAGCATTACAATGAAGTATTTACAAAGAATATTTTAGAATATTAAAATGCATGAAATGGATACACTAATTAACTCTAAAGCTCATTCTAGAAATAGAATTCCTGAAGGCCTTTTTAACACTCAGGAAACAAGCCTCCATTTCTAGTCCTCTTAGGAGTCAAGGGAAGGAAAATATCAGGGAAAAAGCCTAAGCTTTACAGATCTCTGTCATTCTTTTAAAAAGCTCACTTGTGTCCCCCTCCCTCTGCTGTGTCTCTCTGCTAGTCGTCTATATCCATAGCAACAGGCCCGTAGACCTTTACATCATCGTTCTAGGTAATCTACATTGTTCTTTTTTGTTGAAGAAAGGAAAACCAGAAAGAATACTTCAAAAGTAACCAGAGATGTAGAATTTGAACTTTCAGGAACTCAGTGTGTGCTTGACTAATTGATTGTTGCCCTTTCTGATCTTCTGTTCTCCTTGGACCTAATTGTTCCTCCCTTACGGATATTTAGAAATTTACATCCCCAGATGCAACAAGCAACAGCACGTCATTTTAAATTAAACAAAATCCAAGGATCGGTGAGATCTAGCAGCAAGCCGCTTCTATTTTTGTGGCAGTACATCGTGATGAATTAATGTGGAACTGTGCTAATGTCTGTTTTTACCAGAAACATTAGCGATGAGTAATAAAGTATATTTTTCCTTTTATTTTTTCACTTATTTTCGGTTATTTATGAAGAGAACTCCAGTTTCAAGAATCTCTTTGAAAATCACAACTATTTAAAAACTGCATGTGTAGAGAAGCAGGAAGAGGAGAAAGTGGCCCACTTAAATAATGAATCGCTTATTTATTAGCTAATAACTTTTTTAAAACAACACTGTGAATGTTTACTGTCTACTTACTAGTGATACTATTTAGAGCAAACTCTAAAGAAATATTTCTGCCTAGGTGTATTTTCTTGCCTAGAGTCTTTGGAGACCAAGATTTCTGGCTTTTAACATAGGTCTCCAGGTTTGAAACCTAAATGGATGGTAGCCTTACTTCTGCAGGAAACCTTTCTCTGTGACTAACTCCAGGGAAAAAAAACAAACAAAAAACTAAACCTAAGTTTCTTTGGCCCTTCTACCCATGGCTACAAGCTTATATTCCTACCATTGTTATTAATAAAGAGAAAATAGGCATATTGTAGCTATGGCACATTTGTCTGGTGACTTCTCCTTTCCTCTACAGCCCCAGGCAGATGTTTCCCTGTTCTGTTCCTACAGGCACTCTGGAGTTAGTATAATGTTGCTTTCTTTGCAAGTCTCAGAACTGTTGAACTTTTTCTTAAAGGGCCAAAGGCCACGTGTTCTATGCCATTTCAAAACATTTAAGCAGAATGCAGCCAGATTCCTAAATGAAACCATAGCATCTCTTTGTCAGTGTGGAAAATGGGCACTCTTCACATGCTGTGAAGATGAACCAAAGCCTGCTCTGGCAAGTTAATACTTGTAGGTGCTGCAGTAGGCGATAGCCATCTTGTCTCCTCTTGAAATCTTTTATTCTTTCAGAGCTCACTATGTGCAGCGCTCTGTCGTTGGTGTTTGCATAGCAGAGAAACAGTCATCGTTTAGTAGAAAAAGTGTGAGCTTTGAAGCCAGACATAGATTTAAATGCCACTTACTACCTATGTAACTTAGGGGATAGTTAACTAGCATCTCTGGGTTTCTGTTTTCTCATTGGCAAAATGGGGATAGTAATACCTATCTTGCAGCACTGCTGAAGAGATAAAATTGTGTAAAGCAAGAGTCACAGTACCTGGGATGTCATAGGAGTTCATTAAATAGTGGCTGGCATTAGCTATTATAATAGAGTGTGGTTCCTTTAATAGTATGAGACCTAGGTAATATTATCCTCTATTTTACAGGAGAGGATGTTGAGGCTCAGAAATGTTAAGTGCCTTGTCCCAGATCACATGGCAAGGAGAAGCTGAAGCTGAGCTATCAGCCTGGGTCTGACTCCAAGGCCCGTTGTTTTCCTCTAATGCATCACGTCCTACGTGAGTGCTGTTACAGAGCCAGAGGTGCCTGCTGCTGCCTCAGTCTGGCTGCCTCCCCCATTCCCCCTGAAGAGTACTATTAGAGATACAAAACTAATGGAGAACGAGGACCTTTCACAACCTACTTTTGCCTTTCCAGATCCGGAAGAAGAGCTATTAATTATAGAGCATTTTGAGGATGATTTTTTTCCTTAGGAATACAGATTCCCCAGGAAATTGCCAGCCTTCTGTCTTTTTTTCAGCTTAAAGTATGACTAATGTTTTTGAGACTTATTGTTGGCTAGGAAGTCAAGTCACATCAATTATTCATTTAAATTGGAGGATTTGGGGTTATTTGGAGGACAAATAACTTTAGAAATATTTGTGTAAGTTTCTAATGAAATAGAAAACTCAACTGATTGTTTGTATTTCATGTTGTTTCTTAGGCAACAGGAGGAGGATATGAAAGTGATGATGCATATCATAACGCCGAACTTTTCTTCTTAGACATTCATAATATTCATGTTATGCGGGAATCTTTAAAAAAAGTGAAGGACATTGTTTATCCTAATGTAGAAGAATCTCATTGGTTGTCCAGTTTGGAGTCTACTCATTGGTTAGAACATATCAAGGCAAGTATATTTTGTTAAAATATTTGCATATATAAACAAGAATGTAATTGTTTGGTGGAATGGAGATATTTTTAAATTCCTTAAAAAAAATGGACATTGAGAGAGAAACTTTGTAGTATAGGACCACATTTGACAGTTTTATGTTGCTTTATAATTTGCTTACCTAAATTAAAGATTTCACATCATCACTCCGGAATATATTTGGAGTGTGCAAAGACATCTCTTTCCATCTTTCAGTATTAAGTCGTTCAGTCTTTCATGCAGGTTTATTTACGAATAGCCAATTAATTATCTAACCATTACTGGATATAATGTCTTTGGACCTAGATAGAGGTGGTCAGTATTTTTTTTTTCTTTTTTTTTTTTGAAACTAATCTCAAATGACTTATTTTAAATAATTGATTTTGTGTTTTATTATTTTCAATCCTGATAAAGGCATCAATAATCCTCCACTTTTAAAAAAGTACTTGAAGCGATCTGAGGGAACTAACACTTTTAGAAACCCTTTAGTTCTGTAAACAAACAAAAAGTCAGCTTTAATGTATAGGTGAATTATTAAGATACATTCTCTAGTCAAATTTTGTTTTCCAACTTACCCTTCATCTGCAAATGGTGGCATGCTTTTCTCAGCTAGCCAGGCTCACCCTCTTGGTATCATCCTACATTTCTTTAGCTCCTGCACCTAGCTAATCATAAAGTACCACAGGCCCTTCGTTGGAAACATTTCTGTCACTCTCATAGTCCCCTCACCCTCACACTGGCATTATTCACACTAGGCCATTACTACTCCTGTCTTTGCACTCTTAAAATGGTTCTGTTTTCTCTTCCTTCCCTCTCCTATCTATTCTATAAGCAGCTGACAGAGAACATTTTGCTAAAATATCCTGCTATTCCAAAACCTCTGGGGACTCCCAACAGCCTAACCTGACAGTCACGGCCCTGTTCCTCTGGCTTCTGCAGGTTTGTAGATTAACCTGCAACTACGGAAATCCTTACTCTTCCTATTTCCATCTCACTTAACACCTGTTTCTAGGCCTTTGTCTAGGTCGTCCTCTTTCTCTAGAATGGATTTCCCCATCCTTCCACTTTCTTCAAGGACCAGATCAAATCCCACCGAATCTCAAAGGGAATGTTCCTTCCACTGACTTTGCTATACATTTTGTCTCTTTTTACACATACCTATCATCTCTTCAATCATATGTGAACCTCCTTAAAGTCTTATACCATTTTCCCATTCACAAGGTCTAACATAAAAAACAAAATAAAACTGTTTATTTTACAATAGTTTTCAATTTACAGAAAAATTGTAAAAGTACTATAGAAAGTTCGCATGTACCCAATCCAGTTTTTCTCTTTATTGACATCTTACAATGCTCACAACTATGGCATGTCACATTGTACGGTACATTTGTCACAACTAATGAACCAATATTTATACATTATTAACTCATTATTAATGCAGTTCATACTTTATTTGGATTTTCTCAGCTTTCACCTTATGTCCTTTTTCTGTTCAAGGATCCCTCCCATCGAGGTATCACATATTTAGTTGTCACAATTAGTTGTTTTGTTTTTTTGTTTTTTTGTTTTTTTTTCACAATTCATTGGTGAGGATGACAAATTCATAAAAAAATGAAAGTCAGGCAAAATAAAAATAAGATTTGAGTGGGACCTTGGTCAAGAGAAACACCATGCATTTGGGGTAGTGGTGGGTCATCCACCTGGTGGTGTCTAACAGGCAGGCTTTTCTGCAAAGTAGAACCCAAAATAGAGACTTAACACTGAGATGTCGGTTGGGCAGTCAGCTATTGGGCAACAAATGCAAGCAAAGCCCTTTAATGTAGTTTCTGAGAGGATGTGTGGGGAAAAGATCAAAGGACTTTGAGTGGAGCTTTGGGCCTGTTTGTATTCAGGGCAGGAGGTAAGAAGTGGAGCTCAGTGAAGGAGGCATATGAGAGAAATGGACATCAAAGGAGGATATTGGAAGGTAAAGAAAGGGTCTTAAGAAGAAAGGGTCAGTGGTACTTGAAGGAGGTTTATTAACGAGGTCCTTTATGACCTTGGGGTTGTCTAGTGATGTGGTGGGCGTGAGTGAGAAAATAGAGGTAATGAATATCGACTGTTCTTTTAAAAAGAGAGGGAGTTAAGGAAGGGGGAAGTGTTGAGGATCATATGACTATGAGAAGGGCTTTTCAAGTCATGGGAAGCTTTAGCCTGTTTTGTAGACGAAGAGAAAAGATTTACTTCAGGATTTTTTTTTTAAGGGAAATAGTCACAGAGGTCTGAAAATATGCTCATGATAGTGGAAAAACAGAGCCAGCATGGTGGCTCATGCCTGTAGTCCCAGTGCTTTGGGAGGTCAAAGCGGGAGGATTGCTTGAGCCCAGGAGTTTGAGACCAGCCTAGGCAACATAGTATGACCCTGCTTCTTACAAAACTCAGACAAACAAACAAAAAATAGTTGTGGTGGTGCACAACTGTAGTCCCAACTACTCAGGAGGCAGAGGCAGGAAGATTGTTTGAGCCCAGGAATTTTCAGGCTGCAGTGACCCATTAATATGATTGTACCACTGCATTCCAGTCTGGGTGACAGAAGAAGTCCCCATCTCTTTAAAAAACAAAAAGTGGATAAGCATTGGAAACCACCTAAATGTACAAGAAAAGTTTTAAACACACACACATACAGAGTTTAGAAAAGTATCCACCAATATGTGAATAATTATTCTTTCTGAGTAATAGGCCTATGTTTTCTCCATTTTTTCCCAGGGAATATATATTACTTTTGTAAATAAGAGGAAAAGATTTTTTTAAAAAAGAGAGAGAGCACACGTACAGGAGTTATTGGCAAGGTGGCTCAGCTGCTACTCTGAGCTAGATAGAAGGAAGAGAGACTGGGTGAAAGTAGGTCTTGTTCAATGGCTCAGATGTCTGAGGAAGTTAGGAGGTAAGGCCATCTGCAAAAGATGAAGTATGGCAGTTAGCACTTAAGAAATGTGGGAAATGTTTTAAGAGGCCTCTCTAAGGTTTTATAGTTTTGTCTATAGCAAAGGGGATATGAAAGAAATGAAAGAAACTGTCATTGTTCTGTAGAGAAGCCAAAGGAGGTACCAGGAGACTGAAGTCCAGGTGGAAACCTGTAATGATATCTGACTCGGGGCTTCTCAGGCATCAGTCACACCATAGCAATTCAAACAGTAGAGCAGAGTTGCGGATAGCCTTGAGTTGGACTTAGAATACTGGATGGAACAAGGGGAAAATCCATTCCCTGCCTCTTCCAGCTTCTTGTGGGCACATCATTCCATCCTCTGCCTCTGTGGTCACATTGCCTTCCCCTCTTCTGTCTGTATGAAATCTCCCTCTGCCTCTCTCATATCAGGATTTGTGTGATGTAATTTAGGGCCCGCCTGGATAATCCGGAATTATCTGTCATCTCAAAATCACTAACTTGATCACATCCACAAAGTCCCTATTACCATGTGAGATAGTATACACAGGTTCCAGGGATTAGGACCTGGACATCTTTGGTGACCATTATTCAGCCTCCTATACTATTTTATAGCCCTGGGTCTGCTGACAGGTGGAGTGGCCCTCACTAACCTGTAATCTGGTGAAATGGTGTCACCACTCAGTGTATGAAACCAGGGCAAGCCTTTTGCAATGAGAAAATCACCATCCTTAGCATGCCTCTCAAATCATCATTCCCGTTCACTGACAGCCCAGCAGGGTGGAAGGAGGACTCTGTAGTGTCTGGAGCTTGTATTTTCTCTTTGTCCTTTTCAATACAGTACTCTTCCTGTATAGTCCTTCTTCTTTTAAAGTATCATGTTATTTTGGCCTTCTTGGATGGCAGCTAGCCGTCATTGAGCCTGTGCTCAATGTCAGCACTTTATGGGGAGCATCGTTTAGCCCAAGACAAGCTAGTAGGGATATTGCTCATTTTTTCACAGTAGAGAGAAAGAAACCATGGTTACTCAATTGGCCCAAAGCACGAGATACCAAAAGTGGAATGAGGTTTCAGGCCCAGGTCTTCAGCCACAGAGCCAGTGCTCTTAACTACTGTGATGTATACTGCTTGATGGCTGTCATTTCTTTCATCAGTCACGAGTCCATCAGATTATTTAAGTTTTTGGTCATGTGTTTTTAAAACTCTGGTTTAGTTTTATTAGATAATTATAGCTGTTTCTGTCAGAAGTGATTGTGGGAATTAATACTTAATTGGAACACAACTAATTTTTCAAAATAATTGGCTGAGATTGAATCCTTTTTTTTTTTTTTTTATTATAAGTGAGGGAAGTATCTCGAGTGAGAGTTGCCCTCTGTAAAAATGCATTAGAACCCCAACTTCATTAAATTGGACTCAAGTGATCTAGTATATTACCATTGCTTCTCAACAGCCGTTTCTTCAGAAGTACTTCAAATGAAAATTGTAAACAGAATTTCAAGGAGAATACTTAAAATGCTTGAAGAAATAAACAGCTCTAGTCACTTTAGGAGTAATGGATTTTGTACAGCTAATTGATGTGCCGGGCATCCTTAGGTCCCTTAACCTTTCCTTCTTGGCACTACTTTATCCACTTATCTTTAGTTACATTGTATATGTAAAACTAATGAAGTTACATTTCTTTATTTTTGTAGATTCAAGGGGTAAATGTACAGGTTTGTCACATGGATATATTGCATAGTGAGGTTTGGGCTTCTAGTTTACCTATCACCCGAATAGTGAGTATTGTATCCAGTAGGTAATTTTTCAACCCTCATACATAGGATCTTTCACTTGGCCTGCCTTTTCCATGAATTAGTTAAAATAAACGAATTTCCATTTCCATTTCCATTTCCTTGAATTGGGTAAAATGACTGTAACAGATGTCTGTTGCATGGCTGCTAGAATTTTGGAAGCTCCATGGAAGAAGTCTTTTAAAAACCAACCCAAAATAACATAATATATACAAATTGTTGATACACATGTGAAAAGACGGAACTCTCATACATTGTGGGAATGTGAAATGGTACAACCACTTTTGAAAATAGTTTGGCAGTTTCTTTTAAGAATTAAACATGCATTCACCATATGATCCAACCATTTCACTCCAAGATATTTTACCCAAGAGAAATAAAAACACTGTGTCCCTTCAAAAAATGTGTATGCAAAAGTTCACGCCAGCACTATTCATAGTAACCAAATGCTAGAAACAACCAAATGTCTGTCAGTTGATGAATGGATAAATAACATGTGGTCTATCTACATACAATGGAAGGGTATGTGACCATGAGAAGGAAGGAAGTACTGATTCATGCTACAACACAGATCAACCTTGAAAACATGATGCTAAGTGAAAGAAGCCAGTCACAAAAGGCCACCTATTGCATTATTCTATTTATGTAAAATTTCTAGTAAAGGCAAACTATAGGGACAGGAAGCAAATCAATGGTTGCCTGGGGCTCAAGGTGGGAGAAGGATTGACCTTAGATGGCACGGGTAAACTTTTTGGGTAATGTGGGTGTTCTACAACTAACTACATTATGGTGATAACTGCACAACTATATAAATTTGCTAAATCTTATTGCACTCACACTCAGGATGGGTATATTCCATGGTTTATAAAGTATATTTCTGTAAATGCATGAATCATCAAAAAATGACATCATAGCAATAACCCATTATATACATAAATTTATTGATACTTCTAAGTCTCAAATTTTTATTACAATGCTTTAAGTACCCTACTGTTTATGAGCCAAACAAGAGTTGATATATTGCCAATTTAAAGGTCAAAAGGTGGATTTCACTGTATCAGACTTTTACAGTCTAGACGCAACCTGTTGGGTCAGTGATTTTTTTTTTAATCTGATCACTGTTATGGGTTGAATTTTTGTCCCTCAAAAATTTATATGTTGAAGTCCTGACCCCCCGTACCTCAGAGTGTGACCCTATTTGAAAATAAGGTCTTTGCAGACATGTTTAGTTGAAATGAAACTGTACTGGAGTAGTGTGGGCCCTTACTTTGTTATGACTAGTGTCCTTATAAAAAGAAATTTGGACACAGACACACACACACACAGTGAGACTGCCATGTGAAGATTGAAGTTATGCTGCCACAAGCCAAGGAACAACCAGAAGCTAGAAGAGTGACCTGGAAAAGATCTCTAGTGATTAGCGTGGCACTGCCAGCACCTTGGTCTCAAACTTCTAGCCTCCAGAACTGTGAGACAATATATTTTTGTTGTTTAAGTCTCATAGTTTGTGGTACTTTATGACAGCCCTAGCACACTATCACAGTCGCATCCATGAAAATAAGTTTGGGATGCAGTTTGGCTTTTGGTTTGTTTGGGTTTGTTTTTTAATACCTACGCACATTCAAATGCAGTGTCTGTAGAGGATAATCAACAGATCCTGCAGCTCTTAGTGTTTCATTTTGATAAATCTTTGTTCTGGACATTAATATTTTAAAGCATGGCTTTTTCTAAGTTTAAAAACTATCAAATTTAAGCAGTATCTTATAGCTCCCTACTGACTCACATATTTTTCTTTGTCAGCTCGTTTTGACAGGAGCCATTCAAGTAGCAGACAAAGTTTCTTCAGGGAAGAGTTCGGTGCTTGTGCATTGCAGTGACGGATGGGACAGGACTGCTCAGCTGACATCCTTGGCCATGCTGATGTTGGATAGCTTCTATCGGAGCATTGAAGGGTTTGAAATATTGGTGCAAAAAGAATGGATAAGTTTTGGACATAAATTTGCATCTGTAAGTAAGCAAAGCTAATTTCTAAAAATAGATCACTACCATTCGCGATTTTAAAACTAGTTGTTAAATTACATATTCAATATTACAATGAAAATCTGAGGAGTATAATAATAACTTTACGAGTTTGAAAATGCATGATGCCTTGGGTAGTGAAAGTCTTTTTAAAAAGTGACATGTTTATCCATGTGCACTGTTCGCAGTTTCACTTGAAAGTAATACAAAGAATCTTCATGGAAATGTTTACGTTGAAATTTCCTAAGAGAAAGAAGATAGACAATTCTTTCTCAAATAATATAGCTATTAGAGTCAAATATATTTTATAGACATTTAGTTGAGGCTTTTATTTCTGATATGCATTTTTTAAATCATCAAGAAATGAATAAGTTCAAAAGCACTATTGTATAACATGGTGACTATAGTTAATATATTCTTGAACAATGTTAAAAGAATGGATGTAAAGTTTTCTTACCACAAAAATGGTAACTGTGAGGTAATGTGTATGCTAATTGGTATATTCAGTCATTCTACAATGTATATATACTTCAAAACATATTGTACACAGTCAATGTATATAAATTTCTCTCTCAAAAATAAAAATAAGTTTTAAAAAATAACCCCCCAAGAATTTTTTTAAATGAAATCATCAAAAGAACCTATTATAATTCATATTCCTAGGTCTTATTTCCAGATGCCCTTTGAATACACATTTTGACCCAGCTCCCCAGTGATTCTCATGAAGGAGATCCGTAGGCTACCCTTTCAGAAACACTGCTATGTATCCTTTTAGCCTTCACCCAGGTTTCATAGTGTGAATAACATTTTCAAGTAGAAAGAATCATTGTGTTTTTGTTTTGTTTTGTTTGTTTGTTTGAGATAGAGTTTCGCCCTTGTTGCCCAAGCTGGAGTGCAATGGCGTGATCTCGGCTCACTGCAACCTCCACCTCCTGAGTTCAAGCGATTCTCCTGCCTCAGCCTCCCGAGTAGCTGGGATTACAGGCGTGCACCACCATGCCCAGCTAATTTTTTGTATTTTTAGTAGAAATGGGGTTTCACCATGTTAGCCAGGCTGGTCTCAAACTCTTGACCTCGTGATGCACCCGCCTCAGCCTCCCAAAGTGCTGGGATTACAGGTGTGAGCCACCACACCCGGCCATAGAAAGAATCATTGTTTAGTAAATGAATACATTGTGAGATTTTTTGTTTTTTTCTTGTTTTTAAGAGAGAAAGAACATTTAATTCTAATAATCATACCTTTTGGACATGATTTTAAGTCTTGAAACTTTAGGATTGTTCTCTTTGCAACTGAAAGAACTAGGTTGAGTGTATTGCTAACATACTATGTAGGATAATCATGTCCATTCTATCTATAGCTGTTTAGGACTCATACAAAATTCCAATCATATGAAATAATTGTAACAATCACCTAGGATGATGATTCTTTGGCAATTTTTATTGGTATTTTACAGACGTTTATATACTTTATTTCCATTATTTTGAAACCTTACATTGCCTATATTGCCATGGAAGTATATATTATTTCCTCTCTGAGAAACTTGGCATTTAGAAGGCAGATTGCTGAACTGTATTGTCACATTTTGTGTTATATGCTTTCTCAGTTTTGTACCCATTAATTAAAACAAATTATCTTCATCAATTTATTTCAGCGAATAGGTCATGGTGATAAAAACCACACCGATGCTGACCGTTCTCCTATTTTTCTCCAGTTTATTGATTGTGTGTGGCAAATGTCAAAACAGGTAAGGAATATGTGGGATGAAAATACATTCGACTTAATGTTTAAATTAAACATTTTAATATAATGGTTGGGATTTGACCCCAAAATAATACAGGGTAGAGATAGAGATGAAGCACGACTGGTCATGTGTGAACAATTGCAGAAGCCAGGTACATGAGTGTTCACCTTTTTATTCCTGCTACTGTTGATATATCTGGGATTTTCCCTTAAAAAGTTTTAAAAATTAAATATTTAACTGTTATCTCTACTAGTGGAAGATCAATGAATTGACAGTACCAAGTTGTCGTTTATATATATTTTACACTGACACTTCTATATAGCTGTGTCTGCTATCTCATAATACCTTAAATAACTAAACCACACTGTACCTGCAGGAGAACCCAGAAAATCAGCCTGTTTATCTCCTTTTCCTCTTTATTGCTTTATTTAACACTTAAAGTGCTCAGTCCTATATATACTGCCAAAAAAAGAACAACTGTAGTATGTGTGCAGATTACAGCCTCTGCTGTCCTTTCTAGAGCCCTACAATGTGGCAGCATTTGTTTACTTCTATGGTGTATCTTTCTACTTTTATAAAGTTTCAGTCCCAGTTTTTCATGCTTTGTTTGCTTGCTTTTGTTTAGTTCCCTACAGCTTTTGAATTCAATGAACAATTTTTGATTATAATTTTGGATCATCTGTATAGTTGCCGATTTGGTACTTTCTTATTCAACTGTGAATCTGCTCGAGAAAGACAGGTGAGTTAAAATGCTAATTTTTTGTTGTTGTTATATATTAGGCTTGCCAAAATGTATGTAGTCTGCCATGAAATATAAAAATATGATTAGCTTGTAAGACACTGTCTTTGACCTCAAAGAGTAGGAATTACATTAAATGTATGCATTTTGTACTCTATAAAGGAAAACCTGAGGCTGGGTAACTTATAAAGAAAAGAGGTTTTATTGGCTCACAGTTCTGCAGGCTGTACAAGAAGCATAGTGCCGGCATCTGCTTAGTTTCTGGTGAGAACCTCAGGCTGCTTCCACTCATGGCAGAAGGTAAAGGGGAGCCAGTATGTAGAGATCACAGGGTGAAAGAGGAAGCAAGAGAGCAGGGAGAGGGTGCCAGGCTCTTTGTAACAACCCAGCTCTCTTGGTAACTAATATAGAGTGACAACAAACACCTAAGAGAGAGCATCAATCTGTTCATGAGGGCCCTGTCCTCATGACCCAAACAGCTCCCACTAGGCCCCACCTCCAAAACTGGGGATCAGATTTCTTTTTCTTTTTCTTTTTGTTTGTTTGTTTGTTTTTGTTGTTGTTGTTTGAGACAGGGTTTCACTGTTGCCCAGGCTGGAGTACAGTGGCACAATCTTGGCTCACTGCAACCTCCGCCTCCCGGGCTCAAGCAAGATTCTCCCACCTCAGCCTCCTGAGTAGCTGGGACCAGAGGTGCACGCCACCACAGCCGGCTAATTTTTGTATTTTTAGTAGAGATGGGGGTTTGCCATGTTACCCGGGCTGGTCTCGAACTCCTGAGCTCAAGTGATCCACCCGCCTCAGCCTCCCAAAGTGCTGGGATTACAGGTGTTGAGCCACTGCGCCCAGCCTGGTGATCAGATTTCAACATGAGGTTTGGAGAGAACAAATATTCAAACTATGACAGAGCTTCCCCCAAAAGTAAAAATATAGCTACCATATGATCTAGCACTCCCACTATTGGGCACATATCTAAAGGAAATGAAATAATCATGTCAAAGAGGTTATCTGCAATCTCATGTATATTGCAGCACTATTCACAGTAGCCAAGATATGGACTCAACCTGTGTCCATCAACAGATGAATAAAGAAAACATAGTACCTATATACAGTGGACTACGACTCAGCCATAAAAAAGGAAATCCTACCATTTGCAACAACATAAGTAAATCTGGAGGACATTATGCTAAGTGAAATAAACTAGGCACAGAAAGACAAATACCACATGATTTCCCTTATGTGTGGAATCTAAGAAAATTTGAACCTATAGTAATAGAGAGTAGAAGGGTAGTTACCAGGGGCTGGGGAAGGGGTAAGGGAAAGGGGGACATAGTGGTCAAAAGATACAAACCTTCAGTTATAAGTACTGAAGACCTAATGTGCAGTATGGTAATTATAGTTAATGTATATTTGAAATTTGCTAAAATAATAGATCTCAAGTATTCTCACTACAAAAAAAAAATTGGTAACTAGATGAGGTGACATGTTAATTAGCTTGATTGCGGTGATTATTTCATAATGCATACATATATCAAAACATCACATTGTATACCTTAAATATATACAATTTTTGTTTGTCAGTTGTAAATAATACTGGGGGGAAAAACACAATTGTTTCCGGGAAAAGAGGTGAGAGAGAGCACTTTTTTTCATAACCTTGTCAAACTATTTGGCTTTTTAAGCTATGTGCATATATAAAAATAAAAACAGTAACATGCAAATAAATACAATGTGGTATATAGATTTTGGCATCAAAAAGGTACAACTGAGGTTTTAGATGGATTCAAAGAAAGGCAAAATTATGCTGTCATTCATGAAATGAAATACATATGTTTAATAAATTTCTTTTTCTTTTTTTTTTTTTTTTTTTTTTGTCTTTTGAGATGGAGTTTCACTCTTGTCACCCAGGCTGGAGTACAGTGGCACGATCACGGCTCACTGTAACCTCTGCCCCCCAGGTTCAAGCAATTCTCCTGCCTCAGCCTCCCCACCACTCCCAGCTAATTTTTGTATATTTGGTAGAGACGGGGCTTCACCATGTTGGCCAGGCTGGTCTCAAACTCCTGACCTCAGGTGATCTGCCTGCCTCAGCCTCCCAAAGTGCTGGGATTACAGGTGTGAGCCACTGCGCCTGGCCAAGAAATTTCTTTAGTCATTTATTTTGGGATGTTCTTTCAGGCTTCCAGCTTTAGCTTATTGCTCTTTCCTTATTAAAGTCATTACTGGGAAAAATTTCAGATTCTACCTTTGGTAATTTTAATTCTTGTATTTTTATTTCCCTAGCTCTGGTGTTTTGTTTTGTTTTGTTTTGTTTTGTTTTTCTCTCTCTAGTTTATGGTCAGAATTTTGTAAACGCCTGCAATAGAAAGCAATGCAAATGTGAATATCTTTATGAGATGGCAACACTAGGCTAAAAAGTGAAGACTTCGTGTAGTCAGTTATCCAGATGTTTTCACAGATATGGATGTTGACATGTAGATTAAACATCTGGATGGTTGATTAAAATAACTATGTCCAGATGCCTACCGTCAAGTAGACACAGATTAAGATTTCATAGTTCCAACAAATAGAAAAGTTTTAAAAGTCATTGGGATCTTATGATAATTTTTCTTTTCACTGAATTAAGAAGAGTATACTACCTATCTGTTCATAAATGTTTTATCTAGCCAGGAATACTCTTCTTAGGTCAGTGAATTGCATTTAATGGTACAGTATCCTGCACCCCTGTCTTCAGGCAGAAATAGTGGCTCTCAAGCTAGGCCATTACCTATGCAAATATCGATAAGTGGCTGCCAAGCACTCACTGGCCCGTGAGGCTTTTTGAGCTATTATGAGGATAATGTAAATGTATGATTCAATTTGATGCTGCACTGTATTGCTACAGGCTGCAAAATGGCTTGTGGATTTATGTGTGTTTTTACTTAGGCTTTCCACTTTCTCTCTCTCTCTCTCTCTCTCTGTAGAAAGTTACAGAAAGAACTGTTTCTTTATGGTCACTGATAAACAGTAATAAAGAAAAATTCAAAAACCCCTTCTATACTAAAGAAATCAATCGAGTTTTATATCCAGTTGCCAGTATGCGTCACTTGGAACTCTGGGTGAATTACTACATTAGATGGAATCCCAGGATCAAGCAACAAGTAAGTGAAGTAGCACTGTTAAAAGATAGCAATGTCAACTGCTTGCCTTAGATAATATTATTTGGTATGGATTTTTTTTAACAGCATGAAGAAAAAGATCAGACTCTAAAAACACACTTATTGTTAAACTCAACCTTAATTTAAATTTTTTTAAATTACTAAACCATGTGTTTTGATGTTAAGCTACAATTCTTCTGCCAATGTGATATAATTGTTTACTATAATGCAAGCTGATTTAAAGCTCTAGAAAATTTGAGTTTTCATAGCCAGAGATTTCCTTTTATCACTTGAAGTAGTTGTTCATTATACAGACATTGTTAGAACATTCTTTACATTGACTAGACTTAGATGATCCTGTTACGAAAATGTTTGCTACTCTCATTCAGGTGTATGCACTAGGTCAGCTAACATCAGATTGCTTTTCACTGAGTGTATTTACTTCTAAAATAAAGATAATTACTCTGTCAATGGTAGTAAATTCAGTTGGCCATTTATCAAACAAAAATGGAAACAATGAGTTTTGAAGTGAAAGACTCTACATTTTGTTAAAGACACACTTGGGCTTTCCATTCTCCCACCTCCGCTCCATCCAAAACCAGAAGGAAAAACAGCCTGTTTGTAAAGGCTCAGCAGTGCTTCAGTTTGTTGATTTCTTCTAAGCATTATACATATTCAGTATTTGTGATGGTTCTTTGTAAAGGTTTGCACATTTTCCTGCAGTGTGGGTGGTCGACTACCTGTTCTCACAGTTCAGTCTTGCATAAGCACCAGCTTTAATGCCAGAAATAGGCTGTCCACAGCAGGGTCCCATAGCTGTGGCCTCTCTCTCAGATTGTTCATTCCTCTCAGGCAGTTGGCTACACGCCAGTCTGTGCCCTGCCTCCTCACTGGAGAAGTGCCCATTTCAAGCTGGCACCCTCATTTCAAGGTCTGTGCTACTCACGTGAAAGGCTTTTGCAATTTGGTAATGGTTGAAATGTGTATTCTTTTGGAAAGTGACAGATTCCAGGGCTTGAGAACATTCACTTGTTTAGTTTGGAATTTGAGAAGCAAATGGGGGGAGTGTATTTAACAGTAGTTCTAGCATTTTGGAATATCAAGTAAAGAATAAATAATAATCCTTACAGAATTCTAACTGCTTTTACAAGAGATGTGTTCCTTAGTAAAAAATATTTTATAGATGAGCACTGTGTTTGTCCTATAAAATAAACCTTCTCCATATTTGTCATGGCTTGTTTTAAAAATACTGGCAATGAGAAAGTACGGGTAGTTTTTGTAGAAGTCCTGTAATCTCTTCTCACCCATTTGTACTTGGAGAAATTCTTGAAATTCAAGGAATTTGGAGCAGTTCATTTCTGAATTCATGAAGGTAACAATGATAATAATTATGTGACAGGTCAAGTTTGAGGGTACATCATTAGAAGAACTTGGTAGAATATATTTATCCCTCTTATTCTCATAGATCTTGGCAAAATGGAACTGGCCTGGAGAGGAGTGCTCATTCTCTGGTAGGGGTTTTTACTTTGAGACAGGAATTGGCCTATATTGTGATCTATTGGCATGAATTCAGAAAAGAAATAACTTATCCTTTCTATGTGGATTTTCTGAATGTGAAGGATCCTATACACGTCTTTATCTCCCTAGGCACTTTGTGTTTTCATCTACCAAATCTTGAGTGTTCTCATGCAGGCACTGGGGGGATGCCGAGATTAAGAAGAGGCGGTCTCTGCCCGTGAGTAGCTCCCAAGCTGGTAGGGGCGGTCAGAAACATAAGCCAATGATTATAATGCACAGGGATAAGTGTAAGAATAAAAGTATGAATTAAGTACATTAGGTTTTCTTAAAGATCTGCTTATGTAGAACATTATTTCATACAGAAATAGATTAAATCAAATCGCATAGGACTTTTAAAAGTACATAATATAAACCTAAAAGAATGTACTTAACCACTTAAAAGTTAAATTGTTATTCAGTTGCGCGAGCCAGAAGGTATACAAACAATTACTGGCCACCTGTAGTATTCACAGCACTATGGTGGTATACTATCAATGTTGAAAGATACAAAAGAATATATAGCCTCATAATGAGCTGTTAGCCGCAAGGAAGGCAGGATTAGTGTGCTTTTAAAAGCAAAAGCCACCAACCCTTGCTGTGACATAAAAACTCAGCAGAGTTTATGGAAAGACCAATGCTTACATTTGAAAAGCTATCAATAAGCAGATCTGGTGCTTTTATTTAATACGAGGAAATTACTCATGTCAAAAGCATAGTCACATTACAAACCTGAGTAGGAATTTCAGCTGCCAGTGAGCATCATAGGGTACTCTAGGAACCACTGCATTACATGTAGCTGTTAATCAGGGTTACACTGGATGTATTGAAATTTTGTTTAGTGGTAACTGAAGGATGAGATTCAGGACAAATATTAGCAGGCTGACCTGTGTGGCATTTGTTTCAGTCATTTTTGATAGAAAAATTAAAAGGGATCTGAATATGAAAATTGTTTGAAGCCTAAAATACTTCCATAATGAGCTGATTGCCTGTCTTCTTTTCCATACCATGCCAAGCTGGGACATACTTTATAATTCATTTCCCAAGTGAGAAGTTGAGGTGTAATATTTTGTCACTTGGCTTGAAGTTTTCATTTCTTGTTGTTTGTCTTTGTATTCTATCACAAATGGACTCTTCTTTTATCTCCTCTAAGTGGTTTGTGTTTGTCTGTAGCCCAGTAACTTCTACATATTTTATACCCATTACTTGACTGAATTATCTTTTTATTTCTAACAGTTTTTCTGTGTACTCTCTTCAGTTTTCTAATGATACAGTCATGCCATCTGCAAAAATTACTGTTACCTGATTTCTTTTTCTTATCTAATTGCACATGCTCATTGTAATACTCAAGCTGATTCTAAATTCTAATACTCATATTTCAAAGGGAGGTTTTAAAAATAGCCACAATTTTGGGGGAGAATATCAAGGAAGAACCTGCCCTGCTATATAGCAAGACTTACTTGGAACAGAGTAGAGCCCAGAAACAGACCTGCATCGATGTGGAGACTTGGAATAGTAAGAAGGTGGTGATGTAACACATCCCTATGAGTGGAATGTTCAGTGAATGGTGCAGGGACTGGAAATAAAAGTTAACATGTGAAAACAGAACTGCTAACGTTTCCCCCAAAACCTCTTCCTCCTGCCATCTTCCCCATTTCAGTTCGTGGTAGCTTCAGCCTAGTTGCCCTGGCCAGGAACCTTAGAGTCATCCTTCACACCTTTCTCTCCCACACGCCATGTCCAATCTGTCAGGAGAGCTTGTTGGGCTCTGCCTTCAAAACACATGTAGAGTCCGAGCACTTCTCACTGAGCCCCTACCACCACGCTGGTGTGTGTTGCCTGCCCTCTCCCGTGTGTGGCAGCAATGGCCTTCTAGCTGGACCCCCTGATGCTACCTTTACTTCTTTCTACTCTTCTCAACATGGCAGCCAAAGCAGATTATGCCACTCAGCTGCTGGAAACTGGCCAGGTAGCTGCTCACCTCACCCAGAGTCCAGGCACAAGTCCTTACAATGGCCTCTTAAGCCTCGTGTGACCTCCACCCCACCCCTTACCTCTGTGACCTCCTGGCATCCTCACCAACAACTCTTTCTCACATGCTCAGCTTCAGCCAGATGCCTCTGCTCTTCCTCAGACACTCAGGTATCCACTTGATGCCCTCCTTCATCTCCCTTAAGTCTTTGCCCAAAAGTTACCTCTTCAGTGCAGCTCACTCCAACCATCCAGTTTAGAGTGGAATCCTCTTACCCTGCTCTGGTCTTCTGTAGAATTGATCACCTTCAAACATTCTGTGAAACTCCCAGGATGGTTATGTTCGTCGTTTGTCCGTCTCCCCCTGCTAGAAGATAAAGGCCATAAAAATAGTCATTTGGGCCTCCTTTGTTCACTGGTGGATCCTGAGCACCTAGAACAGTGGCCCTCAGTTGAATTTTAAGAGAAAAATGGACAAAGGATATTAGCAAGCATCCCACAGCACTTACTGGGTGTTAGGCATTCTGCCAAGCATTTTTGAAAAACTTCCCACTGCCAGGTCACACCCTAAAAGTCACAGTGATCATAGGGAGAATGGGATTAAGAGACTTCTGCAATCCTATGGGGCTTTGTAACTGGAGCACTAATGGAAGCACCAGTCCCAGTAGAAATGTGGGCACAGTTCCATCTCTGCTGCATTTGTACCTGGCTTTAGCTGATTCACACCTTGGCTGCCTGTAGTGCGTAGAATGGTGTGTCCCCCAAAAGACAGCGACCCAGAACCTGTGAATGTGACCATATTTGGGAAAAAGATCTTTGCAGTTGTAATTAAGTTTAGGATCTCAAGATGAGATCATCCTAGATTTAGGGTGGGTGAGCCCTAAATCCAATGACAGATGTCCTCAAAAGAGAAAGGAGGGGAAGATTTGAGACCCAGACATAGAGGAGAGAAGGCCATGTGAAAACAGGCAGAGATTGCAGCGATGCTGCCATAAGCCAAGGAACACCTGGAGCCACTAGAAGCTGGAAGAGGTGAGAAAGAATTCTCCCCTAAAGCCTCCAGAGGGTGCATGGCCCTGCTGATGTCTTAATTTGGGGCATCTGCCCTGCAGAACCATCAGAGAATAAATTTCTGTTGTTTTAAAAGCCACCCAACTTTGTGTTAATTTTTTAGGGCAACCTCATGGCTCATGCTCCCTTCTCTGGGATACAGGTTCTAGAAAGTGTCTGCTTCTAATAGAGACCATTCTCCTGAACATTAAAAATTGGATCCAGACCAGATACAGTGGCTCACATCTGTAATCTCTGCACTTTGGGAGGCTAAGGCAGGAGGATCACCTGAGCCCAGAAATTCAACACCAGCCTAAGCAACATAGTGAGACCCCCTGCCCCATCTCTACAAAAAAAAAAAAAAGTTTTAAGTAGCCGGGCGTGGCAGTGCATGCTCGTAGTCCTAGCTACTTGGCCGGCTGAGGCAGGAAGATCGCCTGAGCCCAGGAGTTCAAGGTTACAGTGTTCAAGGTTTTGCTGAGCTATGATTGCACTGCACTCCAGCCTGGCAACAAAGTGAGACCCTGTCTCTTAAAAAAAAAAAAAAAAATTCAGCATTCTTCATCAGTGTATTGTCTTCACAGCTTCCTTGTTGGTGCTCACAGCTTCAGCAAATAGTTCAACATAGTAGAAAGCAGGATGGTTCTGGAAACCACTATATGTGGAAGGCACTTCTGTTAGATGTTCGGCTTTTTTCTTTTTTTTTTTCTTTTTTCCCTTCAAAAAAAAGGGGGTGGTGGATACATGTGCAGAACGTGCAGGTTTGTTACATAGATATACGTGTGCCATGGTGGTTTGCTGCACCTGTTGATTCATCCTGAGTTCCCTCCCCTCACCCCCCACTCCCCAACAGGCCCTGGTGTGTGTGTTCCCCTCTCTGTGTCCATGTGTTCTCAATGTTCAGCTCCCACTTATGAGGGAGAACATGCAGTGTTTAGTTTTCTGTTGCTGTGTTAGTTTGCTGAGGATAATGGCTTCCAGTTCATCCATGTCCCTGCAAAGGACATGATCTCATTCCTTTTTATGGCTGCATAGTATTCCATGGTGTGTATGTACTACATTTTCTTTATCCAGTCTATCATTGATGGACATTTGGGTTGGTTCTATGTCTTTGCTATTGTAAATAGTGCTGCAATAAACATGTGTGCATGTGTCTTTGTAGTAGAATGATTTATATTCCTCTGGGTATAATGGGATTGCTGGGTCTAATGGTATTTCTGGTTCTAGATCCTTGAAGAATCGCCACACTGCCTTCCACAATGGTTGAACTAATTTACACTCCCACCAACAGTGTAAAAGTGTTCTATTTCTCCACAGCCTTGCCAGCATCTATCATTTCCTGACTTTTTAATAATCGCCATTCTGACTGGCATGAGATGGTATCTCATTGTGGTTTTGATTTGCGTTTCTCTGATGATCAGTGTTGATGAGCTTTTTTTCATATCTTTGTTGGCCACATGTATGTCTTCTTTTGAGAAGTGTCTGTTCATATCCTTTGCCTACTTTCTGATGGGGTTGTTTATCTTTTTTTGTTGTTGTTGTAAATTTGTTTAAGTTCCTTGTAAATTCTGGATATTAGACCTTTGTCAGATGGGTAGATTGCAAAAATTTTCTCTTATTCTATAGATTGCCTCTTCACTTCGATGCTAGTTTCTTTTGCTGTGCAGAAGCTCTTTAGTTTAATTAGATCCCATTTGTCCATTTTGGCTTTTGTTGCAATTGCGTTTGGTGTTTTTGTCATGAAGTCTTTCCCCATGCCTATGTCCTGAATGGTATTGCCTAGGTTTTCTTCTAGGGTTTCCATGGTTTAGGGTTTTACATTAAGGTCTTCATATATTGCTTAAGCTTTCTAGAAAGTGCTTGCCCCTGATCCCTTCAAAACATTAACTTTCTGGAGTACTGTTCTGTTGTATATCTTGACCTGGGTGTGATAACTTAAGTGTGTATGTATGTCAAGATTCACTGAGCTGAACATCTGAAGATTTTGCACTGTGTGTGGTTTATATCTCAGTACAAAACTTTTAAAACTTAACATGCTGGGAGAATCGCGTTATGCTCCAGCCTGACTTCTGCCTTTGTATCAACATCAATCCCTTGTTTACTCATCAAAGTAGTCACCATTGTAGCAAAAGATGCTATTAACTCACTTCACTCACACAACAATGCCATGTGAGGGCTATGCTGTTTAGATTCCCATTTTACAGATAGGGAAATGGAGGCACACAGAAGGTGAGGGGGCAAACCCAGCATTCACACCCAAGGTGGAGCATAGCAGAGCTGCTATGGCTGTCAGCCATGTGTTAAGATGGGCAACACGCACATGAAAAGATGTTCTAGCAGAGCAATACAAACAAAAACTACTGTGACATACCATGTTACAGCCCTCAAATTGGAAAAAATGATAATAATCGTATACTCCCAAGTTCTGGTGAGAATGCAGAACAATGAGAACTGCCAGGTATCACCAGCAGGAGCCTCTCTGCAGACAATTTGGCAGCATCCGGTGAGGTTGAAAAGACCATATTCTACTTCTCAGCAGTTCCACCCCTAGGAAAATTCCTTAGAGAAACACTCGCATATGTGCTTGAGGAGATGTGTACAAGGATACTCAGTACAGCATTGCACACACTACCGAAGAACCCTGGAAATCACTGATTACCCGTCAGCCTGGGAAGGGGTGGAGAAACTGGTTTATTCCTTCAATGCAACTTAACAAGGATGAAATTCAGAAAACATGTTGGGTCAAAATGTCAATTTATAAATACCAGATGGTACCAGTGATGTGAACTCTGATAAAATACAAAGTAATACTGTATTTTGTTGCTGGATACTCACAGGGAAAGTGTCACAAATCTGCACAAAAAGGAAGGTCACATGGCAACTTGAGAAGAGTTGTCCCTCAGAGTGAAAGAGAACAGTGGGCCTGGGACGGGCAACGCGGGAGACTGGAGCTGTGTTTGGGCTGATAAATTTTAAAAGATGGTGACACGTGTGAGGAAATGTGTACATTAGGTATTTCTTGGTGAACAAATACTTAGTACTTGGGTGTTTAGTACTGTGTGTTGTACTTTCCTGTATGTGTCAATGAGGCAGTAGTTAAGGAAAGTATGTATTATGTTAAACTTTGAGTTTACATAATACCTACTTAACTTATTTACAAAGCAGCAGTCGCAGCAGATGGGTGGAACAGGTGAGTTCTCGTGACATGCCTGGCGTAAAGTGTAACTCAAGTCTCTGGTTCTCTCCAGCAGCCGAATCCAGTGGAGCAGCGTTACATGGAACTCTTAGCCTTGCGCGATGAATACATAAAGCGGCTTGAGGAACTGCAGCTCGCCAACTCTGCCAAGCTTTCTGATCCCCCAACTTCACCTTCCAGTCCTTCGCAAATGATGCCCCATGTGCAAACTCACTTCTGAGAGGGGCCCTGGCAGTGCATTAGAGCTCGAAATAAAGGCGATAGCTGACTTTCATTTGGGGCATTTGTAAAAAGTAGATTAAAATATTTGCCTCCATGTAGAACTTGAACTAACATAACGTTAAACTCTTGAATATGTGCCTTCTAGAATACATATTACAAGAAACCTACAGGGTCCACACGGCAATCAGAAGAAAGGAGCTGAGATGAGGTTTTGGAAAACGCTGACACCTTTAAAAAACAGTTTTTGAAAGACAAAATTGAGATTTAATTTACCTCTTGAGAAATACTATATATACAATATATATTTTGTGGGCTTAATTGAAACAACATTATTTTAAAATCAAAGGGAAATATGTTCATGAAATGCATTTTCCTGAAGCTGCTTAACAGTTGCTTTGGATTATTTAATATGAATCCAAATGTGAAAGATGCATGTTACTGCCAAAACCAAATTGAGCTCAGCTTCTTAGGCATTACCCAGAAGCAAGGTGTTTAAGTAATTGCCAACTTTTATACCGTCATAAGTGGTGACTTAAGGAGAAATAGCTGTATAGATGAGTTTTTCATTATTTGGAAATTTAGGGGTAGAAAATGTTTTCCCCTAATTTTCCAGAGAAGCCTATTTTTATATTTTTAAAAAACTGACAGGGCCCAGTTAAATATGATTTGCTTTTTTTTAATTTGCCAGTTTTATTTTCTAAATCCTTTCATGAGCTTGCCTAAAATTCGGAATGGTTTTCGGGTTGTGGCAGACCCCAAAGAGAGCACTGTCCAAGGATGTTGGGAGCATCCTGCTGCTTAGGGGAACGTTTTCACAAATGTTGCTCTAGTCAATCCAGCTCATCTGCCAAAATGTAGGGCTACCGTCTTGGATGCATGAGCTATTGCTAGAGCATCATCCTTAGAAATCAGTGCCCCAGATGTACATGTGTTGAGCGTATTCTTGAAAGTATTGTGTTTATGCATTTCAATTTCAATGGTGTTGGCTTCCCCTCCCCACCCTACGCGTGCATAAAAACTGGTTCTACAAATTTTTACTTGAAGTACCAGGCAGTTTGCTTTTTCAGGTTGTTTTGTTTTATAGTATTAAGTGAAATTTTAAATGCACAGTTCTATTTGCTATCTGAACTAATTCATTTATTAAGTATATTTGTAAAAGCTAAGGCTCGAGTTAAAACAATTAAGTGTTTTACAATGATTTGTAAAGGACTATTTATAACTAATATGGTTTTGTTTTCAGTGAATTAAGAAAGATTAAATATATCTTTGTAAATTATTTTACGTCATAGTTTAATTGGTCTACCAAGTAAGACATCTCAAATACAGTAGTATAATGTATGAATTTTGTAAGTATAAGAAATTTTATTAGACATTCTCTTACTTTTTGTAAATGCTGTAAATATTTCATAAATTAACAAAGTTTCACTCCATAAAAAGAAAGCTAATACTAATAGCCTGAAAGATTTTGTGAAATTTCATGAAAACTTTTTAATGGCAATAATGACTAAAGACCTGCTGTAATAAATGTATTAACTGAAACCTAATACTATTTTCAGGGCTGTAAGTGTGTATGTGTTGGAAATGTGCATGGTGGCCGTCTGATTTCTTTTCCTGGGTCTACTTCATGTACTTTTTATCTCACTGGCAACCTTGCAGGGCTCTCCCAAAATTTCAGCAAGATTGGGCATTTAAGTGCATTAACAATGCAGATTTTAAGAGTTACAACTGTCTAGGAGGATGGCTTTTGCAAAAGTGAACACGCAAAACTTCAGGCTCTGAATAGGGAACACAGCAGTTGATAGTAAGGGATGTGAAGATACTGGTTAAATAAGCCATAGTTAGTTGATGTCTCGTTAGGTAAGAATTTTTAAAATTCTTCAAACAATATTGCCAGTTGGAAATTATGTTGTTTACATATGTACATTCTAAGAATGCTGAATAGTTATAGCAGTAAACTAAAACTGACCATTTTTTGACAATCAGAATAGATCACGTCCAACAGAGCTTAAAGAAAAATCAGAATAGGACTCTTAAATGACTAAGTGTATCTTTCATAACGATGAGTATTTGAAGTACTTTGTGAAGTCCTTCCTCTGACATTGCCGCATTGAACCCTCACTAGGACCTTATGAGCTAGGTGGCATTCTGTTACCCCTATTTTTCGACTGAGTAGAATGCCATTGTTCCAGGCGTTCACTGACATGCCCCACGTCCTACAGCACCACCACAGGTTCATACTGATGTTAGCCTGAAGTCTACATTTGAGTTCCCACTGAATGGCCTGAGCTCTGCCTTTTGGAATGAAATTGAAGAACCTCTCTTCCTGGGACAACTCTTCAAATAATTCAGAAACATATATTTTTGATAATAGGTTTCATTTCTAAATATAGTCATAGCACTTTCTGACCTGTTTTTGATAGTGCAGCAAAGCTTATCCTTTTGCTTTTTTGGAAGGAATAATACTCAAAAAGTCTCAGAATAAGCTGAGTAGTATTTTATCACTTGCATAATGCAGATCTGTGGTGTCATTCAGACAACTCTTGTGGCATTTGGGTACATTAGGCAAAAGCAGGACTGTCTAAATGGAAAATTCTTAATGTGGGAATTTATTAAAGAGTGTATACTCCTGTTACTGGAGGATGCACCCACTGGTGGCCATTAAAGCAAAAGAGGGGACACCCGAGAGAAATGGGAAATGTATGCAGTGCGCACCCCACAAGCAAGAATAATAGCACACTTGCAGAAAAGCATTACATGGTTGAACTACATTTCAGTTGAGTTTTTTAGGTTTACAGAACCACTAAAAGTATGAAGCTGGAATACCAATATTTGAAGTAGTCTGACATGCCAAACTTATTGGTAGATTTATAAGTTAAGGGATTGTTACTGAGGTCTTCCTTCCATATTGAACATACTTGGAAGAGGAAAGAGTAGTAAAATGCAGTATTTTCACTTTCTTATGAGGCTTAGATTCAGACATGGATTAGTTCTTATTTGCAATTTCTCCTTTAAAATCAAAGATGATAACGTATTTCAAACACATAAAGTGGCTCAATGCTTAGACACGACCATTAAGGCTTAGCAATTTGTTTCTCTGGCTTTTGAGAGCACTGCTTATTTGTTTCCAGCCGTTCTGAAATTGTTTCACAGTGGCTTCCATGTACATTATAAAAGTTGCTTACATTTCATGAACTCTGTATCACAAAGCTATGTTAGAACCCTGGATGGGATGTGTGGAAACCAGGGTTCTCATCGGCACCAGCAGTGACTTGTGGCCCTATTTCCTGAAGGAAAGGTGTGAGTGAAGTCCTAGCTCCCAGATGCTACAGATATGGAGGAGGCCTCGGCCTCCATCTGCTCAGTGAGGGTGTGGGCTGCACGTTCTCAAAGTTTCCTTACAACTCACACAGCCCTTCTCAGAAATGCAGTGTTAATGACATTTGATTCACCTTTTTAATTTTTTTAAATTTACAATGGACACGTTGTAATTGTACGTACTTACGAGGTAAAATGCGATGTTTCAATGTATGTATATAAGCCAGGAGCAGAAAAACAAACGCTGTATGGCTTCACTTACATGTGGAATCTTAAAAAGTTGATCTCATAGTAACAGAGAATAAAATGGTTGCCAGAGACTGAGGAGGGTAGTGGGGAAGAGGGTACCAGGAGAAGTTGGTCAATGGGTGCCAAGTTACAGAGAAGAATAAGTTTTGGTGTTCTCAAAAATGCATTTTAATCACTCATGCATGTAAAATATTTATCACACAAGATGACATTTGCCTCATATGAGTTTCCTGTTTCTGCTGTAAGAAACCCTCACAAACTTAGTGATTTATTATCTTACAACAAATGTATTAAAATTCTAGAGGTCAAAAGTCTGAAATGGGTCTCACAGTTAAAATCAAGATGTTGGCAAGGCTGCATTCCTTCTGGAAGCTCTAGGGAAGAATTATTTTCCTTGCTTTTCCAGCTTCTCGTGGCCACCTGCATTCCTTGATGCCACGACCCCTTCCTCCATCTCTAAAGCCAGCAGCAGAACATCTTCAAGTCTCTGACTCTCTTTTTGCCTCCCTTTTTGACTTTTAAGGACCCTTGTGATTACATTGGGCCCATCTGTACAGCCTAGGATAATCTGCCTGTCTCAGGGTCAGCTAATTGGCAATCTTAATTCCTTCTTGTCTTGTAACATATTCACGGGTTCTGGAGATTGGGCTGTGGGCAACTTGTGTGTGGGGGTGCATTATGGTGCCTACCACACCTCAGTTCCTTTAGCTTCGGATGGTCAGAGTATGCAAGGTGAGAAATCAGACACTGCTAGGCTTTCCTATTACAAGCTACGCAATTATAATTAGGTAAATGACTAGTTCATTTCCTTATATCTCAGACAAAATTTACACTTACAGTTGCCTTCAGTTTTATTCTCTATTTCTATTGTTGCTTCTATCCAAAGCCCCAGACCATGTACTTCAACTCCCTTCGTCTCTAAATGGAAGAAAGGGAGCTATCAATTTGGGCCATATGTGCCAAACACTGTACTATTTAGCCTCCCCATAACCTTATACAATTGATCATAATTTTTTGGTCGTTTTACAAATGAGAGAGGCTCAGAGCCAGAAGTATTTTTTATTTAAAGTACGATCACTTCAACAAATGTTTTCTATTATAACACAGACCCGTGCCAGCTGTTGAAATACAAATAAAGAAAACAGTAGGCTCCTTCAAGGAGCATCTGGCTTAGTGGGAAGACAATCCAGTTAACCAGTAATTTCCAAGCAGGGTGCTGCCTGCAAGGATAGAGACAGATGGCAGACTTCTGGGCCAGTATAGGGAACTAGGGAGGAACTTCTTGGCAATATTGTCAGAACTGAGCCTTGGAAGCTAAGTAGACATGCAAGGCTGGTTTAACATATAAATCAATGTAATATACCACATTAACACAATGAAAGATAAAAACCATAAAATCATCTCAATTGATGCGGAAAACCATTTCACAAAGTTTAGCATCCTTTCTTTTATGATAAAAACTCTTAATAGTTTATACTTTAAAAGTTCGTCAACATCATAAAAGCCAGTTATGAAAAACCCACAGCTAACATAATCAATGGGGAACAACCGAAGGCTATTCCCCTAAGATCCAGTACAAGGCAAGGAAGCTCACTCTTGCCACTTCTATTCAACATAGTACACAGTGCCAGGCGCAGTGGCTCATGCCTGTAATCCCAACACTTTGGGAGACCGAGGCAAGGAGATCACTTGAGGCTAGGAGTTGGAGACCAACCTAGGCAATATAGCAAGACCCTGTCTCTACTTTAAAAAAAGCCAGGTATGGTGGTGTGTAGCTGTAGCCCCAGCTACTCAGGAGGCTGAGGCAGGACTGCTTGAGCCCAGGAATTTGAGGCTGCAGTGAGCTATGATTGCACCACTGCATTACAGCCTGAATGACAGAACAATTTCAGAGACTGCACCCTGTCTCTGAAAAAACAAAACAAAACAAAACATAGTATTGGAAGAACTGCCAAGAGCAATCAGACAAGAAAACTAAAAGGCATACAAATCAGAAAGTAAGTAAAATTATCTCTGTTTTTATTTTTCTTTGAGGCAGGGTCTCGCTTTGTCACCCAGACTGGAGTGCAGCAGCGTAATCATAGCACACTGCAACCTTGGCCTCCAGGGTGCAAACAATCCTCCTGCTTCAGCCCCCCAAGTAGCTGAGACTACAGGCACGCACCACCAAGCCTGGCTAATTTTTTTGTATTTTTTGTACAGATGGGGTTTCACTATGTTACCCACGCTGGTCTCAAATTCCTGAAGTGATCTGCCCACCTCAGCCTCACAAAGTGCTGGGATTACAGGCGTGAGCCACTGTGCCTGGCCCAAAATTATCTCTATTTGGAGATGACATGATCCTCTATGTAGGAAACCCCAAAGACTCCACACACAAAAAAGCTGTTAGAACTAATAGATGAATTCAGTGAAGTTTCAGGATAGAAAAATCAATGTACAAAAACCGGTTGCATTTCTGTACACAAATAACAACCTATCCAAAAAAGAGATCAAGAAAACAATCCCATTTACAATAGCATCAAAAAGAATAGACTACTTAGGAATAAATTTGACCAAGAAAGTGAAAGCTCTGAACACTGAAAACTGTAAAACTCTGATAAAAAGAAATTGAAGATGACAGAAATAAATTGAAAGATATCCCAGGCTCATGGATTGAAAGAATTAATATTATTAAAAAGGCTCGTACTACCCAAAGCAATATACAGATTCAACACTATCCCTAGCAGAATGGAATACTACACGCCCAGGATAAATGATCAAACCACAGCTACATGCAACACAGTTGAATCTCATAAGCCTGTTAACTAAAAGATGCCAGGTACAAAAGGATATAGAGTAGCTCCCCCTTATCCATGGGGGATATGTTCCAAGACCCCCAGCGGATGCTTGAAACCACAGATAGTACCAAACCCTATATATACTATGTTTCTTTCCTATATATACATAACTACGATAAAGTTTAATTTATAAATTAGACACAGTAAGAGATTAACAATAGCCAATAACAAAATAGAACAATTATAACAATATGCTGTCATAAAACTTACATAAATGTATTCTCTCCCTTTCTCTCCCACTCTCCCCCTCTTGAAATACTGTAATATTTTCAGACCATGGTTTATCATGGGTAACTGAAACCATGGAAAGAGAAACTTCAGGTAAGGGGGGAACCACTGTATACAGTATTATTCCAGTCATATAAGTTCAAAAACAAACTAAACTCATGTTTTGGGATGCATGTGTGGCAAAACAGTAAAGAAAACCAAATAAACCATCACCATAGAAGGGAACACTATGAGCAGAAGCAAATGGTGCAGCATTTGTGGAACTCAAAGCAAGCTGGTATTCCTGAGTCGTAATGTGAATGGGCCTGGCAGAAGATGACTGAGAGGTAGGCAGGGGCAAGTCATGGAGTGCCTTAGGGGTCATGGGTGGGAGACGGATTTCAGGGTGGCAAGGCTGGGGACAGAAAGGCCGCTTTGAGGCTGATGTAGTTGACCAGATGGGGAGAACTGAGCCTGGAATAGAGACAAGTAGAGACGCAGATTGAAAAAAAAAAAAAAATTTAAGTTTGTGACTGAAAAAAAGAGACAAGAAAGAAGTCAAAGATGGTACTGAAGTTGTTGGTGGCTGCAATTGGTTGGCAAGTGGTATCATTTTCAGAAATAGAGAATATCAGGAGAGGATCAAGTCTAGAGTGATGCTGAGGCCAGTTTGGGATATACTGAATGTGAGGAGAACAAGTGTCCAAGATGTGGTTAAGTTTAGTTCTGAAGCTCACAAAAGAAGTCGGAAACACAGATTTGGGGACAAAACTATGGAAGTAGATGACATTGCCCATGCAAGTAAGTGGAGAAAAGTGGCACGCCCCAACTCCAGAGTGTTCAGGACAGACAGAGGAAGAGGAGACTTGGGATGAGATGGAGAAGGAAGGTCAGATAAGTGCAGAAGCAAACAGTTGAATCATGGAAGGTAAAAGACAGGATAATTTCAAGGAACAAGTACTTAGCATGGGAGATCTGGTGAATCAAGGATTAAAAAAATGTCCAGTCAATTTGGAAAGTAAGAGGTCCCTGGAGGACATTCGCAAGAGCTGTTTCATTGAGGCAGAAGTCAAAGAACAGCGAGTTAAAAGTCACCAGCCAGGATTCTAGCTTAAGCAGCTAAGGGGTGCAAAAGGCTGAAAGCGCACCCAATTTGAGAAACTATTATTTTGGCACCGGGGTCTGCTTTAGCACCACTAAGCTGCAAAAAGATGCGATGGCCTGTGTTCTAGGTGCTAGGGCAAGGGCCATGTAACAGTGAAGAGAAAAAAGAAACTGAAGAGGAATAGCCCCACCTCCTGCAGGCATTTATTCAACAAGTACCTGTGAGCTCTATCAGCTTAAATGCGACTTGATTATGGCACTCTTCCCCAGTGCCCCTCCCCTCAATACTATCTTAGGTCCCAATGCTCTATGCTCCCTCAGGGCCTTATACATCTCCTACTATTGCACTTGCCATACTTTGTTGAAATTATGTGTTGAATGTCTTTCTTCGTCACTGCACTCTAAGCTGCCTTGTTCTTAGCTATAATGCCCAATAGGGTGCCTGGCACAAGGTAGGTGCAAAATATATATATTTATTTGAATGCATGAATTGGTGAGTGAATGAACGAAGGGTACACAAGAGTGGGATTCTCTTTCTAGAGGGTTTGCTATAAAGAAAGGAGAGAGATTGGATAATAACTGTTGAGAAATGAGACAGACAGAATGGGCTTTTGAAAGGAAGAGACTTTCATGGGATCATACATCAGGAGGAAGAAGCCAGTGGCAAATGAGAGATTGCATAGAGAAGAGGGAGCTGTTACTTGATTGAACAAGGCCTCAGAGTGGGGAAGAGCCCAAGGACACAGACAGAGCGGAATTTGCTTTGCACAACAGAAAGGACTCCTCTTCCTCAGCAACTAGAGGAGTGTGGGTGCAGATGAAGAAACACTGATGGAGGGAATAATGGTTCCTCAAAGATGTCCATGTCCTCATCTCCAGAACCTGTGAATATGTGAGGTTACATAGCAACGGGGAATTAAGGTAGCAGATAGAGTTAAGGTTGCAATACTAGCTGACCCTTATATGAGGAGATCGTCCTGGATTATTGAGGTGGACCCAATGTCATTACAAGGCTCTTTAAAAGTGGAAGCTGGAGGTGGAAGAGACGTAAGAGTCATAGCCATGCCATGAGAGAAAGACGACTGGCCATGCTGGCTCTGAAGATGGAGCAAGGGGCCAGGAGCCAAGGACTGCACAGCCTCTAGAAGCTGGAAAAGACAGGGAACAGATTTTTCTCTAAAGCATCCAGAAGGAACACAGCCCTGCCTACACCTCGAGTTTAGCCCAGTGAGACCCGGGTTGGACTTTCATCTCCAGAAATAATAAATTATTATTAATATGACATTAATAATAATTAGTGAGATAATAAATGTATGTTGTTTAAGCCACTAAGCTTGGGTAATCTGTTACAGCAACCATAGGGTATGAATTCAAGGGGGATAGGGAATTCGAGGGAGTTCATGCCTGATTACCTCAATGTTCTTACACACTCCCACTATACCCACGATAGCAGAAGCCTGTAAGGAAAATTGCTTGGCCCAGAGCAGAGGAGAGGGAAGAAGATTCAAATGTCCCTGAGAAGTGGTGCTCACTAGCAGGCTTTCCAGTATAGTCCAAATCCACTTCACCTCAGTAGTTCAAAAATCCTCAGGCACCAGTCTTGTGGTGCCCCCAGGTGCTTGGTGGAAGCAAATGCTCTATGGAGGAACACACCTTTATCGCAGGCCTCTAAGAATTCTCGCAAATCATTTTTCAAAGAAAATGAACATCTCCCAGTGAAAAATAGCAGACAGAAAGTCTTCAGCGAACATCAATAGAAACAAAAGAGCAGAAAAAGACTTGTAAGACTTCAGATTATTCAAATTATCAGACACAAGCAGTCATTCTGCTGGAGTTGGCTTATATAGGTTTGTCAGAGACAACTGTGAGCATCTCTTCCTAATTCTGTATTCAGTGATGTCAAGGTGGTACTTTGAAATTGGCCAAGCTGGGAAGAGTTACGCCACAGAAATGAGCAAATGCTACAAATGAAGGCTTTGTCTTTCTTCAGAGAGCTGATAATTAAAAATGTACTAGAACATTGCTGGAGGCAGGTTAGAAAAATGAATATGAAAATTATCTTTAAAGAAATAAAATCTAGGTGATCTTGAGTTTGACAATGAGTGTTTAGATATAAAGCTCAAGCACAATCTCTGAAAGAAAAAATTAACAAAATGGGCCACATTAAAATTTAAAACTTCCATGAAACATACTTAAGAGAATGACGAGACAAGCTGCAGATTGAGAAGAAATCTTTGCAAAACACATATTCGATAAGGACTGTTATCTAAAATATAAAAAGAACTCTTAAAACTCAACAATAAACACAATACATTTAAAAAATGGCCAAAAGACTAACAGACACCTCACCAAGGAAGATCTACAGATGGCAAATAAGCATATGACAACATGCTCCACATCATATGTCATCAGGGAAATGCAAATTAAGACAGCAATGAGATACCACTACACACCTATTAGAATGGCCAAATCCAAAGCACCAACAACATGAAATACTGGTGAGAATGTGGAGCAACAGAAATTCCCATTCATTGCTGGTGGCAATGTAAAATGACACAGACACTTTGGAAGACAGTTTAGTTTCTTACAAAGCTAAACAAAGTCTTACCATATGACCCAGCAACCATGCTCCTTGGCATTTATCCAGATGAACTGAAAACTTATGTCCAGGCAAATCCTTCACACAAACGTTTCCAGCAGTTGCCCCATGTTTGTCACATAGTTGCCGCAGTTGGTAGCAGTGAAAATGTTCTTCAACAGGTGAATGGGTAAACAAAACTATGGTACATTCAGACAATGAAATGTTATTCAGCACTAAAAAGAAATGAGCCTATCAAGCCATTAAAACACATGGAGGAACCTTAAGTGCATATTGCTAAGTGAAAGAAGTCAATCTGAAAAGGCTATATACCGTATGACTCCACCTATGTGACATTCTGGAAAAGGCAAAACTGTAGAGACAGTAAAAAGACCAGTGGTTGCCAGGGGTTCAGGGAGAGGAAGGGAAGAAAAGAGGGAGGGATGAGTATGTGGAGCACAGGGGATTTTTAGAGCACTGAAACCAGAAACCATTTTTTATGATACTATAATGGTGGATACATGTCATTACCATGTATTTGTCAAAACCCACAGAATGTACAACACAAAGAATGAACCCTAATGTAAACAGTGGACTTGAGTTAATAATAATGTGTCAATATTGGGTCATCAATTGTAACTTGTGTACCACATTAATGCAAGATGTTGATAATAAGGAAACTAGGATGGGGGGTGGGGCGTGCTGTGAGAGGGTATATGGGAACTCTCTATAATTTCCACTCAATTTTTCTGAAACCTAAAACTACATAAAGGTCTATTATTTTTTTTAAAGGCACCCCAGGTAATTTTGTGAAGCTGGTCCAGTGCCAAGTGTTTAGAAATGACTATTTCAGGCAATACCTACATATTGGTCAAATTGCATCCTTAAATAGATGTCATTGAAAGAATTAATCACTGATTACAGAATTAGCTCCTTTTGGAAAGGTTTGTTGTATTGATTGATACTCTGGACAGAAATAGGCGTAAACGTAGGGATTTCTTTCTTTGGCCCTACACCTGTAGAAGCAGTGCCTGGTAGGATCTTGTAGGGGGAATTCAATCATCAAGTGGGACGTGGATTGGAAATAGGAAGACATTAGATTAGCGTTTCTTTCAACCCAGTAAGTCTGTGAGTCTCTACACCACTTATCAATGCATTCTCAGCTCCAAAGCCATCCTCCTTTAACTGCTCTGTGATAATGGAGATGGGCTTTGTAAATATTTACCAGCTGGCAAAATGTAAATCCTTGTCAGTAGAGGGCGCTAGAGAGAGAGAGAGAGACCAGAGGAGGAAAAAGCTTTATCTTCCAGATTCTGGGGTGCCTCATCTTTTTGCCTCCTCCGGAGCACAGCTTTCTTTCTCTGGTGCTGGGCTCCTATGCACATGCTTCCTTTTGTGCTAGGCCCATGCATGTATTATCCTAAAGAAAACGACGTCAAAGCATTTAATAATCAAACTCCCAAAGGTCAAACATAAAGAAAGAATCCTAAAAGCAGCAAGAGAATAGAAACAAATAACATACAATGGGGCCCAAATATGTCTAGCAGCAGACTCTTCAGCGCAAACCTTACAGGCCACGAGAGCATGGCATAGCGTATTTAAAGTGCTAAAGGAAGAAAACTTTTATGCTAGAATAGAATATCCAGCGAAAATATCCTTTAAGCATGAAGGAGAAATAAAGATCTTCCCAGACAAACAAAAGCTGAGGGATTTCATGAACACCAGACCTGTCCTATAAGAAATGCTAAAGGGAGTTCTTCAATCTGAGAGAAAAAGGATATCAATGAGCAATAAGGAATTATCTGAAGGTACAAAACTTACTGGTAATAGCACAAAGGAAAACACAGAATATTATAAGACTGTGTGGTGTGTAAAACACTCTTAAGTAGAAAGACTAAACAAAGAATGAATCAAAAATAATAACTGCAACTTTTCAAGACATAGACAATGCAATAAGGCAAAGAGAAACAATAGTAAGTTTAAAAACAGGCAGATAAAGTTAAAATGTAGAGTTGTTATTAGTTCTCTTTTTGCTTATTTATTTGTTTATGCAATCAGTGCTAAGTTCTCATCAGCTTAAAATAAAGGATTATAAGATAGCATTTGCAAGCCTCATGGTAACCTCAAACGTAAAAATATACAACAAATACACAAAATGTCAAAAGCAAGAAATTAAATCATACCACCAGAGAAAATCACCTTCACTTAAAGGAAAGAAGGAAGAAAGACAGGAAAGAAGGACGAAAACACCACAAAACAAACAGCAAACAAATTACCAAATGGCAGGAGTGGTCCTCACTTATCAATAATAACATTGAACGCAAATGGACTAAACTCTGTAATCGAAAGACACAGAGTGACTGAATGGATGAAAAAACAAGACCCTATAAGAAACTATTGCTTACAAGAAACACACTTCACCTATAAAGATACACAAAGATGAGGCCGGGCGCGGTGGCTCACGCCTGTAATCCCAGCACTTTGGGAGGCCAAGGCGGGCGGATCACGAGGTCAGGAGATCGAGACCATCCTGGCTAACACAGTGAAACCCCGTCTCTACTAAAAAATATACAAAAAATTAGCCAGGCGTGGTGGCAGACGCCTGTAGTCCCAGCTACTCAGGAGGCTGAGGCAGGAGAATGGCGTGAACCCGGGAGGCGGAGCTTGCAGTGAGCCGAGATCCGGCCACTGCACTCCAGCCTGGGCGACAGAGCGAGACTCCGTCTCAAAAAAAAAAAAAAAGATATACAAAGATTGAAAATAAAGAATGGAAAATATAGTCCATGCTCCTGCTTCTCCAATGGACTCAAAATCTCATCCAAGAAAAGCATTTTAGAATATCTTTCTCATTCCTAAATAAGCACATCTGCACACCTCTCCTAAGTAAGACCTGATGGTTACTGTCTACAAATTTCAGCCTCTAATTACATCAAGTCAATTACTATGCTATTTCAGACTTGGAGAAAAGGATAATCCATATATAATATCTGATGTTTTAACTTATATTTGAATGTGAATATCTCTAGCATTTGAAAAATCCCTAACATTCAAACAAGAGTGTTCAAACTCTGCGCTGAAGGCCTTACAAAGCAGTCCGGCTTTGGAGTCCAGGTCTCCTGCTGCCCAGTCCACCCTAGGGCTGCAAAGCATCCCTGCCCGAGGCCAGACTGAGTTGACACCTGTCTGCATAGGTGGCAAAGAGATTGTGTGCTTTTCTCCCCACTTTTGGTGAGCCCCAGGCGGTGGTGCTCAGGATGAAAAGGATCCCCCTAACTCCGGCTGACATCTACTTGCCAAGCAGGGCAATGGAAGGCTTCAACATTGGTTCTCAAAGATGGAGCCTCATGTACACAGTCCTTACTCGGCAGTCATATGTTATGGTCCTGACACACAACAATGGCAACAAGAACAATGGCAACAACAACAACAGTGGGGCTTGGTTTTGTTTTCATTTTACTGGTCCATGCAACTCAAAAGTCTGTGACTAGGTGGTCTGAACGCACTGTCTTTTTGCCCTCCCAGTCATTTCTGTCCCTTGGGAGTGCTCTCAGCAGAGTCCACACCACCTCCTTGCAGTCAAATCCAGGGAACACTTCTTTGCCCTGTCTTACCAGATGGCCCAGCAACACTTGACACTCTAGATCACTCCTTCCATCTTAGAACACTTGACTTTCTTGGCTCCCATGCCCCCTCTGTCCTGACTCTTTGCTTGTCTCTGGCAACCCCCTCGAGCGCTTCCCAGGCTGCTCTTCCTTCACCTGCCCTGTCAGTGCCAATGATCTAGTATGTCTCCTTGGCTCGCTTGTCTTCTCATTTTACATGTTTTCCCCAGGCAAATTTACACATTCTCATCAGGGCCAACTTCATGGGTGTTTGACCTGTGCACTCACACAGGGCCCCATGCTTAGAAAGGCCCCATTCCTGATTCAATGCTTTCCTATCACCATCTGGAAATTTGTAATACTTTTGAACAAGATACCCTGCATTTTTCATTTTGCACTGGGCTCTACACATTACACAGCTAGCCAGTTCTGCTTCTCAAGGTTTTACACCTTTAGGCTGAAATCTGTAGCCCAGCCTTTCTCCTGTGCACCAGACCCACCTATCCAATCTTTCCTGGACACGTTACAGGCTCTTCCCCTTCAAATAGCTTCTCTTTCTTTTTTTTATTTTTTTATTTTTATTATTGTTTTTTAATCTCAGGGGCTGGCATCACTTTCTACCCAGTCACCCAAGGTCAAGATTTATTCTGAAGACAATGTTCTTCCTTTGGCTTCATTGACAATCTCATCTTCCAGACTTCCTCCTATTTCTGACTCTTCTCCCTCCTTTGCGGACCACTATATCCCAGCTGCTTGCTCAAATGTGGCTGCCTTAAAGGAATTTATCTTGGAGAAATGTATGTGTTTACTGAGTGGGGCAAAAAGCGTGTCTCTGAAACATGCTTGCCAGGTTGAGGCAAGTGGAGTCTCTGGAGCTTTGAGAGTATGAGATCTCTGGACCGCAGTTTCTGTGTGAAGGCGAGCTTGACACTGCAGTGTAGAGCACCTGTCATAGACTGAGGATATAGGAATTTCAACATCAAAGAATGGTGGATGGTGGAGATGATGGGAGTGGTGAAGCAAAAGCCTCCCGAGGCACCCTTTAGCCTTGCCAATAATTGAACTTGTGGCTGAGAGCCTTCCGGATAACTTCTAAAGACAAAGTTAAGTCATCTGTGGTGTTTTTTTCTGTAGTTTATTGTTTTAGTCCATTTTCTGTTGCTTATAACAGAAGACCTGAAACTAGGTAATTTATAAAGAAAATGAATTTTTTCTTACAATTCTGGAGGCTGGGAAGTCAAAGGTCAGGGGGCCATATCCGGTGAGAGACTTCTTCCTGGTGGAAACACTGTTGCGTCCCAAGGCAGTGCAGGGCCTCATATGGTGAGGAAGCTAGGCATACTTGCTCAGGCCTCTCTTCCTCTTCTTGTAAAGCCACCAGTTCCACTCCCATGATAATCCACTAACGCATTCATAAGGGCAGAGCCCTACTGATACAATCACCTTTTAAAAATCCGACCTTTCAATATTGCCACCCTGGGGATTAAGTTTCCAACACATGAAATTTAGGGGACTCATTCAAATCATATCACTTAGGAACCTGTGGTTTTAATAATCCCACTCATTAGCTGTACTGATTTGAAGTGTCATTGAGAATTGCTACTTCACAAAAGAACCTTTGGACACTGTCATGGTTAATTTTATGAGTCACCTTGGCTAGGCCATGGTGCCCAGTTGTTTGGTCAAACACCAGTCTAGATTCTCTCAGATGAGTGTCTTAGACCATTTTGTGCTGCTATAATAGGATACTACAGATTGGGTAATTTATAATGAATTGAAGTTTATTATTCTGAAGCCTGGGAAGTCCAAGACTGAGGGTCCTATATCTGGCAAGGGCCTTCATGCTGTGTCATTCTATGGCAGAAGGTAAAAGGGCAAGAGAGAAGCAAAAGGGGGCTAAATTCTTCCTTTTATAAGGAACCTACTCATATAATGGGAACCCACTCCCACAATAACAGCATTAATTCATTCACAACCTAAAGATTTCTTAAAGGTCCCACCTTCCAACACTGTTGCATTGGGGATTTAGTTTCCAACACATGCTTTTCGGGGGATACATTCAAACCATAGCAATGAGAGTAACATTTAAATCAGTAGACTGAGGCGAGGTGCAGTGGCTCATGCCTGTAATCCCAGCACTTTGGGAGGCCGAGGTAGGTGGATCACTTGAGGTTAGGAGTTCGAGACCAGACTGGCCAAAATGGTGAAACCCCATCTCTACTGAAAATACAAAAATTAGCTGGATGTGGTGGTGTGTGCCTGTAATCCCAGCTACTCGGGAGGCTGAGGCAGGAGGATTGCTTGAACCAGGGAGGCAGAGGTTGCAGTAAGCCAAAATAGTGTCACTGCACTTCAGCCTGGGTGACAGAGTGAGACTCCGTCTCAAAAAAATTAAAATTAAAATTAAAATTAAAAATTAAATAAATAAATAAATAGACTGAGTAAAGCAGATTATTCTCCATAATGTGCGTGGGCCTCATTCAGTTAGTGGAAGACCTTCAGAGAAAAGACTAAGGTCCCCTAAAGAGGAAGAAATTCTGCTCCAGACTGCATTCAGATTTAAGACTGCAACATCAACTTTTGCTGGAATTTCCAGCCTGTTGGTTTGCCCTGTAGATTTCAGATTTGCCAGCCCCCACAAACACATGAGCCAATTCCCTAAAATATCCAAGTCTATACACATACATATACACGCACACACATGCATCCTATTGTTTCTGTTTCTCTGGAGAACCATGACCTAGTGCTTCTGGTAGGCAGTCTTGTACCCCCAGTATGTCTATGCCCTAATCCCTAGAATCTGTGGAGAAGAGTTTTTTGAACTGCAAAAAAAAAAAAAAAAAAAAAAAAGAATTTGTACATGTCATCCATGTGTCATCCAAGCTCACCCACAAAAAATTGGATCGAAGTCCAGCTATTTTAAATTTTATTTAATTTTGGCTGAGTGCGGTGGCTCACGTCTGTAATCCTAGCACTTTGGGAGGCCAAGGCGGGTGGATCACCTGAGGTTGGGAGTTCGAGACCAGCCTGACCAACATGGAGAAACCCCGTTTCTACTAAAAATACAAAATTAGCTGGACGTCGTGATGCACGCCTGTAATCCCAGCTACTCGGGAGGCTGAGGCAGTAGAATCGCTTGAACCTGGGAGGCGGAGGTCGCGATGAGCTGAGATGACACCATTGCACTCCAGTCTGGGCAACAAGAGCTAAACTCCGTCTCAAAAAAAGAAAAAAAGAAAAAGTTTTATGTAATTTTTTTATTGGGCGGCCTCTGAACCAGCATATGCTCAGAGAGACTGCCTTGTTTGCTTTTTGTTTTTGTTTTTTGTTTTGTTTTGTTTTTGGAACGGAGTTTCTCTCTTGTTGCCTAGGCTGGAGTGCAATGGCACAATCTCGGCTCACCTCAACCTCCCCCTCCCAGGTTCAAGTGATTCTCCTGCTTCAGCCTCCCAAGTAGCTGGGATTACAGGCAGGCGCCACCACACCCGGCTAATTTTGTATTTTTAGTAGAGACAGGGTTTCTCCATGTTGGTCAGGCTGGTCTCAAACTCACGACCTCAGGTGATCCACCCATCTCGGCCTCCCAAAGTACTGGGATTACAGGCGTGAGCCACTGTGCCCAGCCGAGACTGCCTTTTTTTAAAATTTATTTTTATCAAAAGTCCTGCTCTTTTGAGCTGACATTACAAACCCTCCAAATGATGGGAACATGTCTCTGCAGTGCAGTCACATGTAGTTCCATTGAGGATTAGCTTTGCTCAGTCCTAGCAAAATTCCGTTTTTGAGAAATTTATTTTACAAGGGATGATCAGGTCCACTTTCATATGCTTAATTTGTTTTCCAGAAATGAAAGTGATGACCCCAACCATAGTTTCCAAATCGTGAAGCTGAAGGTTAAATAACAAAGAGTTCCTCTGTCCTCAAATTTTATGAAAAGTAGCCAACTTTTTATTACCTCTCTTTCCTGAGTTCCCTTCCAACTGTCTACTGGACAACTCCATTTGGATACCCACAGGTACCTCCCAAGACTGCTATGCACTGTTGCACAGGTTGTGAAGTGCACAAGGGGGTCACATCTAAGGGGGACTGCTATGGTCTGAATGTCCCCCAATATTCACTTGTTGAAACTTAATCCCCATGGTGGTGGTGTTAAGAGCTGGGGCCTGTTGGGAAGTGATTAAGTCATGAGGGCTTGTCCTCATGAATGAGATTCAGTGACCTTATAAAAAGGCTTAACAGAAGGTGTTCACCCTTTTACCCTCTGCCATGTGAGGACACAGCGTTTCTCCTCTCTGAAGAATGTAGCAACAAAGGCACCATTTTGAAAGCAGAGAGACCAGGCCCAGACCAGCGAGAGTTTTCATGTTTCCCATCCCAGCCTCCAGAACTGTGAGAAATAATTATTTATTGTTTCTAAATTACCCAGTCTGTGGTATTTTGTTATAGCAGCACAAACAGACTAAGACAGGGATCCTTCAGAATGAGGTCCACATAGATTTCTAGGTCTATTATGGCAGTTTCTTGGCATATGGCAGCCAAAGGTTGAGCTTTAACAAAATTGGTATACTATGACAATTTTATGATAATAGAAGTCCAGTGTTGTAAGGAAGGGGTTTCTTTTTTCTGACACACACAAAGGCAACATATGGGCTTGGACTTAGGGTGGGTCAAGCTCAACATGTCCAGAACCAATTCATCCTGGTCACTGACCTCTCCCACCTGCCTGTCATCCTGGATTCCTTATATCTGTGGCTGATATCTCCTTTACCCAGTTTTCCAAGTCTGAAACCTCAGTGCCAGGCGTGGTCCATGTTGGCATCTCCTTCCCTCCTCATTTCATGTCCAACAGTCCATCAGTCACTGAGTCCTGTCCAATGTTAGGGTTCATGCATCAGGTCTTCCTTGATTATGACAACTTCTTAACTGACCTTCCCACAGCCACTCTTGCCCCTCCAATCCATCCTCCATCATGCAATCCTAGTGATCTTTCTGGAGTGGAAATATGATCACTTCACACTCCTTGTCACCTCTAACAGGGTTTCTCAAAGTGTGGTCCTCAAACCATGTATATCAGAATCACTTGAGGTGCTTTATCAAATGTGGATTCTTAGCACCTAACTACTAAATTTTCAGATTCTCTGTGGTGAAGCTCATTAATCTGCACATTAATGGATGTCCCAAGCCATTTTCATGTGTGTAATTTTGAAAACTACTACTTTCTACATAAACATGTCATAAACATGCATAAACATGTCATAAACATGCAGCATACCATATACATTTCCCACTTCCCCAGCAGGGACTGCAGAGTGCAGCTGGGCATTCAAAGGAGGCCTTTCCTGTTTCCTGGTGAGCATCACCATGGGCCTGAGAAGTCACTCTTCACCTTGCCTCCCACCACACAACTCCTGTCCTCTTAGAGTGATTTCTAGGAATGCAGTATAGTCAACCCAGCAACTATGACTAGACCCCCATGTGGGCAGAAGGGGGTGGTAGGGCCTGTGTGTGTTCGGAGACAATTCACCATGACTATCTCAGGTTTCAGCATGGTCAAGGTTCTCTGAGGAAATACATTTACAGCCAAGTTAATAAAGTTGGTATGAGAAGACATTCCAACCCAGGGTGTAAATGTAAATCTCCACAAAGGACATTTGTTTACATTTGATCACTCATTCCAAGGTAAGGAGCAATCTCTCTCCCTGCAGGGGAGAATGGGCAGGTCAGTAGCAGCCAGAGTTTCCTGCCTTGGGGTTTTCTCTCCTGTGGTGTATCCCATTACATGTGCAGATACTATCTAGCCTCCTATTGGCCAAAGGCAGTTACCCCGTTCAAAAGGAGGGGAAACAGATACCACCTGTTTTTGTTTTGTTTTTTGTTTTGTTATGTTTTGTTTTGTTTGAAACAGAGTCTCTCACTGTCACCCAGGCTGGAATGCAGTGGCACGATCTCAGCTCACTGCAACCTTTGCCTCCTGGGTTCAAGCGATTCTCCTACCTCAGCCTCCCGAGTAGCTGGGATTATAGACACACACCACCATGCCTGACTAATTTTTGTATTTTTAGTAGAGATGGGCTTTCGCCACTTTGGCCAGGCTGGTCTTGAACTCCTGACCTCAGGTGATCTGCCCACCTTAGCCTCCCAAAGTGCTAGGATTACACGCGTGAGCCACCACACCCAGCCGATACCACCTCTTAATGTAAGAGTGGCAAGTTTGCACTGCAGAACAGCATGCCACTCTGTGGAGACTGGGGTTCAGGATGCAGATCCAAGCTATTGCTGTGGCTGCTGATTTTGCTGTGAATAATAAACTGTCTTTGTTTTGGACTCACAGGCTTTATATTTTCTCTCAGAGTGTTAGAATGTGGTGATCAACTAAACTTTCAGCTTGCCAGCAGGGTAAAATCTTAGATTATAACAGCTTCTGACCTACTACTGTGGAGTACCCTCCTTGGAGTGTGGCTATGATTTGTGCATGGATTCCTACAGCTGAATGGGGAAGGGAGCTGAACAGGTAGGGGATTACTTCTCTGGATCATTCATCAAGAGCAATGCTTGGGTGCTCTATTGCTGCACAAAAAATCACCCCAAAACCTAGTGGCTTAAAGCCATAATTTATTAGTTTCCAAAAATCTGTTAGTCAATTGTATGATTCACCAGCTTCATGTGGTGTTTGCTAGGCCACCGGAATGACTGAAAGACTTGAAATGGCCTCACTCGCTTAGCTGGCAGTTAGTGCTGGCTTCTGGCCATGATGCCTGGGGAACTCAGCTAGGGCTGTTGGCTGAGAGTTTTGGTTCTCTTCCATATGGGCCTCCCCCTGTGGCGGCTTGGGCTTCCTCAGAGTATGGCAGCTGACTTCCAAGAAGGAGTATGCACAGAAACCAAACTGGAAGCTGCAAACCCCTTAAGGGTTAGCCTTGGAAATTACACAGCATCACCTCTGCTACATTCTATTGGTCAAAGGGGTTACAGGGCCAGTCCACATTCAAGGAGAGGGTAAACAGAATCCACCTCTTGATGTGTGAGTGGTAAGGTCACCTTGCAAAAGAGTGTGTGGGATGGGGGATACTATTACAGCTGTCTTTGGAAGCACAATCTATCAAATGGACATAGATGGGGGACTATACAATAGTATTTCTCCAAGTGCAGTAAGCCCTGCATCAGAATCATGGGAGCTTTTGCTGAAAATGCAGACTGGGGCTGATTCTTGCACACTAACATTTGAGATCTGCTGAGCTGCAGAACAAAGCCCAAACTTGTTGGCCTACCAGTCCAGATCCTCACTTACCTTGTCTGACTTTATGCTCCAGTAACACTCAATTTCTTGGCATTCTCTTACACATAATAAGCTATTTAACCTACAGATATGGTTTGGATGCTTGTGCCCTCCAAATCTCATGTTGAAATGTGAGCCCTAATGTTGGAGTTGGGGCTGAACAGGAGGTGTCTGGGTTGTGAACTGGATTGTGAACATCCTGAGGGTGGACCCCTCAGGAATGGCTTTGTGGCCTCCCTGTGGTAATGAGTGAATCCTCGTTCTATGAGTTCATGCAAGAGCTAGTTGTTTAAGAGTCTGGTGCCTCCCTCACATTTCACTTGCTCCTTCTCTCACCATGTGACATGCCTGTTCCCTCTTCGCCTTCCACCATGATTGTAAGCTTGCTGAGGCCCTTACCAGAAGCAGATGCCAGCACAATGCTTCTTGTACAGTCTGCAGAACTGTGAGCAAAAATAAACTTCTTTTCTTTATAAATTACTAGGTCTCTGGTATTCCTTTATAGCAAAGCAAAACAGATTAATATACCTACTAATCCACACCTGTGCCCATAACTGTGCCTTCTGCCTGGAATAACTTGACTCCTTTGCCTCATCAAGGATTTACTCATCTTTAAAGATTCAGTTTTATGTCACCTTTTTGGGGAAGTTTTCCTGACCTCCTCTTCTCCTATGGATTGGGGTAGGTGTTCCACTCCTGTGCAACTGTCCCCATTATAGCACTTGCCAACTTGTAATGTCATTGTTAATTTGTCTGTCTCCTTCACTGGATTGTGAACATCTTAGGCAGGGATATGTCAGATTCATCTCTGTCCTCTAAATCCTAAGTGTACTTAACTGAATTGAAAGTATGATAGTGTCACAGTGAATTCCTCTTTGACCTAATCTTTCTTGAAGAATATGGTACTTAAAATATGCTTAAAGTTGCACTGTTTTCTTTCTGACAATTCTCAGCACAGCTAAGATGCTTGCAGCTACTTGTAACAAAATACCCAACTAAAAGTGGGTGTCTTAGTGTGCTCAGGCTGCCAAAACAAAATACCATAGACTGGGTGGCTTAAACAACAGAAATTTATTTTCTCACAACTCTGGAGGCTGGAAAGTCCAAGATTAAGGGTCCAGCAGGGACCTAGTAAGGGCTCTGTTCCTGGCTTGCAGATGGCCACCTTCTTGCTGTGTACTCACACGGCCTTTTCTCAGTGTGCGCATGAGTGCATGACATCAAGCTCTCTGGTGACCCTTCTTAAAAAGCACCAGTTCCATCAGACTAGAGCTTGGCCCTCATGACCTAATTGCCTCTCAAAGACCCCATCTCCAAACACCATGACACAGGGAGTTAGGGCTTCAACATATGGACTTCAGGGGGATGAAAACATTCAGTCCATAACAGTGGGCTAACCGTTTGATTTAATAATTTTAGAAAGCCAGCAACCTGCAGTAGGTGATTCTCCAGTGTGAGATAGGAGGTATTATTGTCTGGGGATCTTCCTTTCCTTCCTCCTAGCCCTCCTCACTCTGTCATCTTCTTACCCCAGGCTCACCTCCTCTTGTGAGTAAGATGGCTGTTGGGGCTTCAGGCATCATATCCTCAAAGTTCAGTTTGAAGTTATTAAGCTGGTAAGGCGGGATGGGTCTGGGATGGGCATGAGTAACTCTCTGTCTGCAGGTCTGCCTTTTAACAGTGAGCGAATTGTTCCCTTTGTATCTCCTTTGCCAGACCTGGGTCATAGGACTCCTGTCTACACCCAGAGCAATCACAGGCAAAGAGGCTTAATCATGAGCCACACACCCATTTCCAACTTAATCGGGGTGAGGTGAAAGGGGATGAGCTGTTGGATATTCGAACCCACAGAAAATGAGCAAGGAAATAAATCTAGCCCAGAAAGCCAATGTCCTAAACGCCTCACCAAGATATTGGCTTGATTTTCATAGCAGTGATTTTTAATCAACAGAAGTTAAATGTTGGTCTTAACATAAACAATGGGCGGAAGCTCCGAGGGCGGCATCAGAACACTTGGTTGCCCTACAGATGGCAAGGAGGTGGGTTTGTGGCGGCGGGGGGGGGGGGGGGGGCGCGGGAGAATGGAGGGAAGAATGGGGTGGGGAGGAATTGCTAAAATGCACGGAACTGCTCGTGCTTCAAGATGTCAAGACCGAAGGAGCTTGAGCTGTCCTATACCTTTTCTGGGAAGGACAACTGAGGGGGGGAATCATTTTTAATACCTGAATGTCTTCAAACTTCTTTTTACACCCCACGTCTCTGCAGTCAACCCGGTGTAACTATAGAGCGAAGCACGCTACGCATAATCCGTTTGGGGATTCCGAACCCCAGTGGCTCTGTACGCACCCAGGTCGCTGGAACAGGAGGTCCCAGACCCCCGCTCCAAGGCTTCGCGGGCGAGCGTCCAGGTGGGGCTGGGCGAGGTGGGGGTTCCCGGCGCCGACCTCGCGCACCGCCCTCTCCGCCCCCGCTCCCGCCCCCCGACCCCCGCGCGCGCGGCCTTGTGGGTAACGCGGGGCCGCCAGGTGACAGCTAATGGCGGCGGCCGCCTGAGGCGGGCGGGCGGTAGAGCAGGCGGCGGGGGCGAGGCAGCGAGAGAGCAGCTTCCCGAGCCACGCTCCTTGTCCCGGCGGCGGCTTCCCAAGGCGGCAGGACTCGGCGCGCCATGGACAGGCCGGCGGCGGCGGCGGCGGCGGCGGCGGGCTGCGAGGGCGGCGGGGGCCCGAACCCGGGGCCGGCGGGCGGCAGGAGGCCTCCTCGGGCCGCGGGGGGCGCCGCCGCCGGCTCCCCGGCACAGCCAGCGTGGGAGACCCTGGACGAGGAGTAAGCGGGGCCCCGGGCCGTCCCGGCCTCTCGCGCCCGCTCCCGAGGTGCCCCGCGAGGCCTGCCCGCCCCCTCCCCGGGCGCCGCGCAGGGCCTGGCCGAGGCGGGGTGGGCTGCCCCTCTTCATCCATCCCCTCCGGCCCCTCCTCCCCCAAACCCCCGGAAACCTCAGCGCCCCATCCGGGGGCTGCCGCCCTCGGACCTGCTGCGGGCCGCGCACCTGGCTCACTTCCGCCCCGAGAGCCCCAGCTCCTGGATCCCCGGGAGGGGCTTCGCAGCTGTCAAACCACTTCCCGCGCCGCCACCTGCTGCCCTTGGCGACCGCTTGGCTGTCCCTGCCCAGGTCACCAATTCTCTTGGGAGGGAGATCCCAGCCGGGCTCTCCTCTTTTAGCATCACCTTGCTTCGTGTGGTTTTAAGACCCCAATTCCGCTGTGGCTGCTTGGGGTCTTTGATGGGGGATTGGGAGTGGGGACGGGGAGATGGGACCCCGCGGGCGTGGGAGCTGGTGCAGATCGAGGCAAAAATCCGAGATGGAAAACGTCCAAACTGCTCAGGAAGCAAGAAAACAGAACGGTTTACTTTCAGTTCTTCACACTTTGAGGGAACCAGTTTATTGTTTTCATGAACACACAAGCAAGCCTACTGCTACTGAGGCAGCTGCAGAACTAAGAGAAATCAGAAACATAAAGTGACCGTGTCTAGCTGGGAGGGGCCACCCCATCCTCCGACGACAAGGGATGGCCTATCCTGTAACCCGGAACATCCAGTTTTCCCACAACTTGGCCATTTCTCTGACACCAGAGTGCACTCAGGCAGCATGCACTGCTGTAATGTAACTCAGTCAGTTTTACATGCCCATTCTTGCCTGTCCTGGTCATACCATTGTGCCAAACTTTTGGGAGTTTCCAAAAGCGCAGAAACAAGAAACATTCCCTTCACCTTTGTTTCTACCTCAGTGTAATTACAATATATTTTAATAAATTACCCAAGTGGTTAGTGTCACTGAAAACCAGTCACAGCTAAGACAACACTTGAAATGGTGAGGACTCCACACATCTGCAAATATTCAACCATACACGAGGTCTGGGCGCTTCAGAGAATAGCACAACACGGCTTTTGCTGTCTTACCATTTTGCTAGGCTTACCGTCTAGTGGAGAATACAAACCAACCAACAGTGGAAATGGAATGTGATAAATGAGATAGGTGGTAGAGGCGAACTCAGGATGGGCATGCATCAGAATCATTTAAGGAGCCAAAGGAGACCAGAATGTGTCACCCCCAAATATGCCTCATCTTCTGGTTTCCTTCAGAGATTTTGATGATCAGGGAAAGCCTGAGAAAGGTGACATTTGAGTAATGCCCCCTAAGAGGCGAGGGATCCAGCCATACAGATACCTGGGGTCAGTGATAGTATTCTATTCAGAGGCCTGTGCAAAGCCCCTGAGGTGAGTGTGAGCCAAGTATTCCTAGATCAGCAAGGAGACTAGGTGTCACTAGCAAGGAAGGAGCTAGAGACAAGTAAGGGATGACGTTAGAGAAGTCACAGAGCCAGATGGTGGAGAGCCTCAGAGACCATGGGGAGTCATTGGGGACTTTGTGCAGAGGAGTGACATAATCTGTTGTAGATTTCAGTAGGCTCTCCATGGTGCTATGTGGACAATAGAGTGAAAGGGGAAGGAGTTGAAGCAGAGACTGGCAGTAGGAGGCTATTGTAGTAAGCCAAGTGAGATGGTGGCTCAGGCCAGAGTGGAGCGGAGGAGGGGAGAAGTGGTCAGATTCTAGATGTAATTTGCAGGCCTGCAGGGTAGAGCCAATGGGGTTTGCTGAAGAGTGGTTGTTTGGTATGAGAGAAGAATCTGGGAGAGTTCCAGAACTTTAGCTTGTGGGAAAATTGTGTTGCTGAGATGGAGAAGTCTCTCTAAGATGGAGCAGGGTTAGAAAATAGCAGGCTCTTCGCTCTGGACATATTAATTTTGAGATGCCAATTATACGTCCCAGAATAGATGTCAAAGATATAGTTGTTCTATCTGAGCCTGGAGTTCAGGGTTGTCTGAGCTGGAGATTCAAAGTGGGGAGTCATGGGCTTATAGGTGAGGCTTAAATACATGAGGTACGTGGAGTTCACAGAAGAATGATGAGGGTCTGGAAAGGGGAGTTGGACTAGGAATAGGGCTGGGTGGATTTTCAAGATACTTACCAGGTAAGAGTGACCCGACATGGTGACCATTCAGATGTGAGGGGGGAGTGCTGGGTGGGCTTCAAGACAAACCTCAGCTTTCTAGCATGTGGGGGAAGGGTAACTGGCTGTGCTGCACCCTGAGTTAGGAAACACAGGAGCAGAGTAGGTTGTGGGGCTGAGCGGCTGATGCTGGTTTAGACAGGTTGAATTAGCAGGGTCTCTGGGCCAAACTAGTGGACGTGTCTTGTAGGAACATCAGCATTGAGATCAGGAGAGTCCAGTTTGGAGAAACAGAGCTGGGAGCCTCCAGCCTATAAGTAGTTACTGACACCAGGAGTATAGAGGGCAATTGCACAGACTACAGAGAAGGGATGGGGGAGGAATCATGGCCTCCTTTCTCAGTTCTGTCATCTCAACAAGCTCAGATTCACAGTTTTCTTTGAAGAGTGACCTCTAGAATGGAACCTGGCTCTATGGGTGGGACTTGGCCATGTCCCTTGGACTATGGAGCCTTCACTTCTGCTCTGAATACTGTAATTAATAATGAGGAAGCTGTGGTCCTGTAAGAGGATGTGTCTTGCCAAAGATCATGGAGTTAGCTGGTGACAGAAGCAGGACTCATGTCCAGGCCTCCTGTCTGCTAGCCCACTATGTTTCACTGTGCGTAACTACATTGGCCAGGATGCTTCTGGTTGCAGGTGACAGAAACCACCGTTCAATCTAGCTTAAGCCAAATGAGATGTCCTGGCTCACAGAACTGCTCCAGATAGGAGGAGAGATGGCCACAGGCACAGTTGAGGCCAGGATTGCAAACGGTGTTGTCGGGACTCCCCATCTCTCTCTCTCTCTTTTTTCCCCTCACTTTTTAATCCCTGTGAATTCCTTAAGATGGTAGGGGTGGGGTGGGGTGGGAAGTGGCCTCCAGCAGCTCTGGATGCAGATCCATGTATTTCAGGATCCAAGAGGAAAGCCTGGGATTGGCTGGTCCTAGGTAACTCACCTACAAGTGGGAGCAGGTGGAGGAAGGGGTCAGCCTTCTTCTCCACTTTCCCCCACAGAAGCCTATGATGTGGGGAAGGGCAGTTCCCCAAAGTAAAGAGGAGGGTCCTTATCAGAAGAAGGGGGAAGGCATGCTGGGCAGGTGGTAATAACAGGTCACACTCATGCTCAGCAGTTGGGTTTCTGCAGTTTCTTCCTGTGTTTGCAACTGGTGGGTGCCGACAGAAAAAGGCATTATGACAGGCAAAGTATGATATACGCGGGAATAAAAGTGACTTAACCTTTAAGAAGGAAACAAATTTCTCTCTTTTCCCTCCTTCTCCCCCTCAGGTCGAAATTGTGGTATATAGATTCCTGGCATGTGATAGGAGTTTCTGCTCGTTCAGTATTTTCAACCACACAGATAACCTCTGGTGTGTTTTGATCAGAGACTGCAATTTGGATCACTAGCACAGAACTTCCGTTTTCTTTATTTTACTCTTTGGGTCATTTTCCATATTGCCTGGGGATTCCAGGTGTTTCTGTCCTTCAGATACATGAGTGTGGGTTTAATCAGTGATGTGATTTTTTTAAAAGGCCTGAAACATTCTTTACAGTGAAAGCTACCTGCAAGGTAAACTTTTGTCAGTATTCTTAGCCCTCTAGCTTGATTTCTTAGTGTTTTGCCAAATTGTGAGAGGAACCCGGCCTCTAGGGGCAATTGTTAAATCTCTCACTGCCTAGTTGGCTTATGTGGTCTTTTAGGTCAGGTGAGTACAGCCTGACCACTTGCCAGTCATGTGACCTGGGGCAAAACTGGGCCTTAATTTTTTCATCTGTAAAATGGGTCACTGTGAGGCTGGGCAAGGCTACACGTGTGAAAATGCTTTGATGCCTCAGAGCTCTGTGGGAGTGAAAGATGACATTTTCTTTGCATTGCTGTGTTTTCATATAAAGCGGTTGGCTCGCATCTGTGCTGCTGGCTTCAGTGCAGTGAGTCAGTCACTATTCGTTGTTCCATGTCCTGTTGAGGACAGCTACTTTCTCACAGGGCATGTCACCTCTGTGCCTCAATTTTCTCTCCTCAAAGACAAGTCGGCTAGTCCCTGTTCTGCCTTCTCATCACACCATGGTTGTGAGGCTCTGATATAATAAAAACCATTTGTGCTTGTAATCCCAGCACTTTGGGAGGCCAAGGCAGGCGGATCACCTGAGGTCAGGAGTTCGAGACCAGCCTGGCGAACACGGTGAAAACCCATATCTACTAAAAAATACAAAAATTAGCCAGGCATGATGGCACACGCCTGTAATCCCAGCTACTAGGGAGGCCGAGGCAGGAGAATTGCTTGAACCCGGAAGGGCGAAGGTTGCAGTGGGCCGAGATCGTGCCACTGCACTCCAGCCTGGGTGACAGAGCAAGACTCTGTCTCAAAAAAAAAAAAAAAAAAAAAGAAATAAAAAATAAAAACCATTTGTAAGTTGTCAAAGCACTTACAGAAGTGTAGTATTGTTAATACTACACAGAGAATATCATTTTTCTAGGCTGTAATTTATAAATCTCATGATTTTCTTCTGAGTCACTTTGCTTCACTCAAAAGTATACTATTTTCTAGATTTAAAACTACCAACATGAAATTAATTGAATGTTTGAAAAGCCTATGCTGTAAGATAAATATTTCACATATTTCTCCCGGGTGGGTGCGGTGGCTCATGCCTGTAATCCTAGCACTTTGGGAGGCTAAGGCGGGTGGATCACTTGAGCCAGGAATTCAAGACTAGCCTGGGAAACATGGCAAAACCCTGTCTACACACACACACACACACACACACACAAACAAGCCGGGCATGGTGGCATGTGCCTGTAGTCCCAGCTACATGGGAGGCTGAGGTGGGAGGATCTCTTGAACGTGGAAGGTTGCAGTGAGCCGAGATTGCGCCACTGCACTCCAGCCTGGGCGACAGAGTGAGACCCCGTCTCAAAAAAAAAAAAAAAAAAAGGATTTCTTCTGTATAATTTTAATAGAGTAAAATTCCATTAAATGGTAGAGAATAGTAAGCTTAACTAACACCTAGAATCTTCAACTTTTTTTGAGAAAATTGGGTGATTCATTTAAAATTAACCTGGAACCTAATCTTATTTCCTAGTTGTCAGTTGCTATTTCAGTTCTTAGATTAAATGTAAAGGTAACCAAAGAGTCTAGTTAGTTCATCTAAAAAAAGAAGTATTATCATATTCCTATTCAGTGCTAGTTTTTTCACTGAGATCCTATGATATAATGTTTTGTAATCCATGCTATTTTTTTTTAGTCCTACAGGATCACATGTTGAATGGTGTAAACAGCTTATAGCTGCTACAATTTCTAGTCAGATTTCAGGTTCAGTGACATCAGAAAATGTATCCAGAGATTACAAGGTAAGCAACATTGAGTGCTTAATTCATTTTCAGTATGCTAAGTAGCCAAGAAGCTTTGCAGTTTTAATTCAAGTGAACCGTTGGCCCTTTGATGCAACACGGCCATTTGCTCGAGAATAAGGACGAAAGGTTCTCTGTTGTTAGATCTAAAATGTAGAAGAGAAATTTTACCAGTATCCAGTACATATAGTTTTGTAATTGAGAGGAGAAGCTGTCTTTAGATGACGATGATTCTTTTAAAAATCAAGTTCCATTTTATAATAATAAATGCATATAGCTTCTTTGTTAGTATTGTGAGTTTCAGAAAATATCTTGATGTACAATACTTCCCTAACTTCACAATTTTTTAATGTATTATCTGTGAGTATTCAGCATTAACATGTGATACTAGAATGAATAAAAACCTTTCCAAAATCTCAAGAGTACTGTATGGGCAGCCTCATTTTTCAGTCCTTACTGAAGTGAAAATCTTTTTGTTTATTTTAAAAGTTAGATTCTCTGCTTATTCTAAATTTAAGTGATAAGCTCCTTGTCAGCAGAGACTAGGGCAGTTTTACTCACCACTGGCTTCCCAGGCGCAATCCTGGAGCATAATGGTTGCTCAATAAATATTGAATCAATTAACAAACCAAAAAAAATCGCTTGCTCCATCTTTGTTAACGCTAAAGACTAACTTCGTTTTAACGTCAATAAACTATTAATAGGTACATTAAATGAAATCACATTTATATTTCAGTAGTGATGTTTGCCTAAATTGAGGTTTCTGTTTATTAGTAGCCATTTTTGCCTGCTAGTAAGAGATGATTGATTTTTCACAAGTGTGTGTAAAATGCATTTGATATCCCAGACTACCATTAGTTAACAATCTCTCAAAATCATGGTCCTTGCCAGACATCAAATCTTACAAATATCAAGAATTACAGTAAAGATCCTAATTAATTCTTAGTAGATGCTCCCAGGAGCTTTATCTTCAGTTTCTCTTTAGAGCTCATAGGGTAATAACAAGGGCAGAAACAGGCTCAGGAGGCCAACTAATTGAGATTTGGCTATGGTGCTGTCTCTTGCTTCATCCAAACTGGCAGATGCTGTTGATTATGCCTACCAAAGGAAGGCATAGCTGTGGATTACCAGAAATTGGATAATCTGCCCAGCTAGAAGACAGTATATTTCTTAATAGTTTTTCCTGCTATCTGGTGTTCATGTTTGCCCATAAAAGAGCAGCTGGGGCTCCTGGACCTTAAAACCTGGCCGGGCAAACACACTGTCTCCAGGTGGGAGAAGCATTTTTTGCATCACCGATGCGTGAATGACTGGTCACTGACCAGCTGCGGATTGCACCAGTTCCAGTTGCCCTATTGCCTGCACCTTAGCTGAGAAACTGCCTGCTGAGAGACTTAAGAACCCATATTAGCAGAGAATAGCTGCCACACCTCGGGGTGATTTTCTTTATGGACAATTATGAGTTAACTGTAATGTTTTCGTTAAGATTGAATAGTTGTTAGTGTTGTGTGTGTCCTATAAAAGATTGGATGTCGACTGTGTGCATAGCTTTCTAACATTACATGAATAGATCAGACTGAATCTGTACTTTAACATGAAGCAACTAAGTTTTTTCAATCTTAGTCTATTTACAAATTTTGTGTAGCAGAATTAGCTCATGTTGGAATGGTTGAACAGATGGTATTCAGAAAAAATAAGGCTTTCTTTCTTTTGGAAATTAAGTTCCTACATCAGATCATAGCTAAAGTCTTTGATGAATTATTGTAAGGGAGCATGTTTTATAATTGTCTTTGTTATATTTGCCCTGTAGCTAAATCTGAAAAGTTGGTGTTAAATTTATAATTCAGGGGTTGTTACACTTTCTTCAAGGAGAGGTTTTTTTAATATAATAAATACATAAAATATTTCTAAACCACAAAGATAATTGTACATGCTCCCTATAAAGTAGTTCTTAAAATCAGGGTAACCAAAATGGGCCTTTGGGACCCTGCTGGCATGGGAGCTATTGCATGGGGTTGACCCTGAAGATCCAGATAAAGTTCCTTGAGGATTTAAGTTGCAGTCATCAGTTGATATTTGAAATTATCTATTGTGTAAGTGTCTTATTTGAAATACACACTTAATTTGGGGGCTAATTTATTATAGATTAAGCTCAACGTCAGTAATTAAATGGGAGCAGATGTTTATATGGAGCAGAGCACTTGGCATCTTATTTGAAATGCTGATTGTCTTCTGAGTTGTAACAGGCTGTCGAGAATGGTTCTATGTCATCATCATCATCATCAACCCTCTAACATATATAAGCTCTGTGGTTTTGTAATGCTTTTTGACATGTCATCCATTTAAGCCTTAAAACAACCCAGTGAACCTGGGTGTGGTGGCCTGTAGTCTCAGCTACTTGGAAGGCTAAGATGGGAGGATCACTTGAGTCCAGGAATTCAAGGCTGCAGTGTGCTGTGATCGCATTTGTGAAAAGCCAATGCATTCTAGCCTGGACAACATAGAGATATCCTGCTTCTTTAAAAAAGTCCATTGAGGTAGCTATTATTACAATCATCATTTAACAGATGAGGAAACCAAGGCCTAGAGAGATGAAATGACTTGCTTAGGGTCATACAGTTAGACTTGGGATTTGAACTCAAGTCATCCTATTGAAAAACTAGAGTGATTTTAAGATTTTGTCCCACCCCATTCCCATCCACTGCTTTTCATTCTTTATTTTTTCTTCTTTTTCTTCTTCTTCTTCTTCTTTTTTTTTTTTTAATAGAGATGGGGTCTCACTATGTTGCCCAGGCTGGTCTTGAACTCCTGGGCTCAAGTGATCCTCCCACCTCGGCCTCCCAAAGTGCTGGGATTACAGGTGTCAGCCACCACACCTGGCCTCATCCACTGTTTTTCAAAATGTGACCCTTGGGTCTTCTGAAAACAGTATTCCCTGGAGTACCTGTAAAAATGCAGCTTCCTGGGCTCCATTCCAGATTTACTGAATCAGAGTCTCTGAGGCAAGGAAACAAGGGTCTCATATATTTCTTATGCACGATAAAATCTGAAAACCTAGGCTTCCTGAGTTTATATCTGTTGAAATTGGTGATTGGACCCTGTATTTCTGGTATGTTACTAAGAATCTGAATAATTAGCAACTCAGATATTGGAGAATAATTATTTTATTATTTACTCATATCATAAATTGTCAGCCCAGGGTCAGCTCATCTAAAGTACAGAATATAGCTGGTATCACATGAGATGAGTTTAGACAGTATGTCCATGGACATATTTTAGTAGCTATGTAATTATTTTCTTGTGTATTAGAAAAATCAGCACATCAGGCTTGTGATTTAGTGGATGTTATGGCTTAGAGCAGGCAAAGTATTAAAAAGGAGTTGATTTTAAATCAGTATAAAGATAAGTATAAAATTAGTATGGGCAGTTTGCAGATACAGCAAACCAAACTTGTTGAGGTGGTATGTGAAATGGTAAGTTTGGCAAGCATTGTCCCAGCTGAAAGAGTGGATAGCTATTATACTGAAATGTGGGGCAGCTAAATTAATAAATGCCTGATTTAATACTGAGTCATCCTGAAGACTGGCCTGATAATTAAGACTATTAGACAAAATGTAATAAAATATTTGTTTTGCTTGTCCCCCCTCCACTACCAACTCAATTGCTTTCATTTTTTACTAGGCTAACAAATGGTAAAAAATCTCTCTTGAATTTGTCAGAAATTTTAAGAACAAAATTCGAATGTAATCCGTAGATTAGATGAAATAATACAGTTACAAATGGAAACATTTTTAGGAACTATTGGTAGAAGTGACATAGTTGATCACAGCTTCCATTGTTTGGAAAGTAGGACTAGGCTATGAAAAGAGAACATGATGGGGTGGTATAAACAATATTGGTTAGCTTGTGACCTTGTATAGTCTCTCAGTCTCAGTTTCCTTATCTGGAAGGATAAAGGGGCTTGGATTAGATTATTCACCTCTAAATGCCTTTCTTGGTAGAACATTATTCAATTGTGTTCAAAAGAATTTGATTTGGGCCAGCTTTATGAAAATTAGGACACTATAGTTATTATTATTATTATTATTATACTTTAAGTTCTAGGGTACATGTGCACAACGTGCAGGTTTGTTACATATGTATACATGTGCCATGTTGGTGTGCTGCATCCATTAACTCGTCATTTACATTAGGTATATCTCCTAATGCTATCCCTCCCCCCGACTCCCCACAATAGGACCCGGTGTGTGATGTTCCCCTTCCTGAGGACACTATAGTTTTAATGTGATCATCTTCCTTCCTCTTGCTTCATCATCATCACCTCTTTTCTGTTCTCCTTCCCTCACCCACACACACACAGTAGCTATATCTCTTCTCTAAACATTCTGAAGAAAAATGAGAAAATGGAGATGACCTTGTACTAAGTTTAATCATTGGCTAGGATAGTACAGTAATTACATTTGGAGGGAAGTCGATGGCAGAGTATAGGAAAGGCTTCATTATGCTTGAGCTGAGTCTTGGTTAACATTTCTTAAATTGGGCCCTAGTCTATGAAAAGGGAAGCTTTAGCATGAACTTTCGAAGTCTATGTCTGTAATCTATAGCCTGGCCTCGTGACTTATAAATCAAAGGTTGCAAACTCAGATGCCTTCATGGGACAGTTCACAAATCTAGGCAGACATGGAGGAGTGCTGTAGAGAACTGGAGAGTACAGAATGCCCACCTAACAGCAATTAATTTTTTTTAAAAAACCTATGGTACCATAGGCCTCCAGTTTGTAACCACTGTAATAGATACAAGAGTGCTATCCTATCATCGTTTTTGTGGGAAATAATTATTTCTTAAAAATGTTAAGATTTAGACTTCTGTTTCTGGAAAAACTGGAAGCAAATATATTTTCTCTTATTCTTCTTACTAAGTACAACTGAAAACCTTGGATATTATCTACAAAATAAACATAAGAATACTCTGAAAGGTAGAAAAGGCAGACTAGCTAGGGACCTCAAGACCCAGGGAATGACATGGTTGTGAATTTCCTGGGGTTGTTTTTGCCACATATGTCCCAGACTCATTGCTGAAGAAACCAGTAAGTCAGAAATGCCAACAGGCGTAGATAAGAAAGGCCTACTCTGTCTAGCCAGAGGACCAGGAAAGGGGCACCTAGCAAAAAGAAAACACACTAACTACTCTACTCCAGCCAAACACCACAGAAAAAAATTATGACCCACACCCACCCCACCAACAAAGCCAGTTGGGAGAGCCTGATTTCCACCCTTGCCAGGCTATACTGAGGCGTACCAACTCCCTGGAGTGGTGGTGGTATCAGGGGAGACCTGGTGAAGAGTCATGACTTTCACTGTCATCTATTGGTAGGCAGGTTGCCCCTTCTAGTGTGGTGTCAGTAGAGGCCGTATCAAGGGCAACAATGAGGCACCCCTTTTTCTCTCAGCCAGGGAGGTTTCTGTGGAAGCCTAGGTGGGAGCTAGAACTCTCACCCCTGCTCAGCAATAATGAGGAGCCCTCCACTCTGCAGTGTCAGTGGAGGCTGAGTAGGGAACCTGGACTCCTACCCCTATCTAGAAGTAATGAAGTAGTACCCCTCTTCTCTTGGAGCAGTGTCAGAGAAAGCCAGCTTAAACAGAAGGTTTGAATAAGATCCAGAGTCTTAAAACATAATGCCTCAAATGTGCAGATGTTAATGAAAAATCACTCGTTATACTGAGAATGAGGAAGATCTCAAACTGAATGAAAAAAGAGAATCAACAGATGTCAAAACTGAGATGATAGAGATGTTAGATTTTAAAGAAGTCATCATAAAATTGCTTTTTTGTAAGCAATAAGCAGTTACAGATACGCTTGAAACAAACAATGAAAAAAAAAGTTTCCACAAAGAAATGTAAGAGACAAAGAAGAACCAGATGGAAATTTTAAAACTAGAAAATACAATAAATGAAATAAACTCAAAGGATAGGTTCAACACCATAATAGAGAGGACAGACAAAAAGAATCTGTGAACTTGAAAATCGAACAATAGAAATTACCCAATTTGAGTAACAGAGATAAATGAACAGAGCCTCAGGGACTTGTGGGAGTATAACAAAAGATCTAACACTTATGTCATCAAAGTCCCAAAGGAGAGAGAGGGGATGGGGCTGAAAAAGCACCTGAAGAAGTAATGACTGAAAGCTCCCCAAATTTGGCAAAACACGTAAGCCTACAGATTCAAGAAGCTGAGTGAATCCCAAATGAGAGAAATCCCCCCAAATGCACACAAAGACACATTATAGTCAAATTTCTGAAAACTGAAAACAAAGAAAAAAATATTGAAAGTAGTAAGAGAAATAACACTTTACCTATAAGGAAAATTAATTCTAATGACAGTGGATTTTTCATCAGAAACCATGAAGGTCAGAAGGAAGTGGCACAACATTTTTCAAGTGCTGAAAGAAAAAAGTCAACCATGTAAAAATATGCTACAGGAATGAAGAGGAAATCAAGACATTTTCAGATGAAGGAAAACTGGAAGAGAAGTTGTCACTAGCGTACCTATCTTAAAAGAATGGCTAAAGAAAGTTCTCTGAACAGAAAGGAAGCAGTAAAAGGAGGAATCCTGAGACACCAGGAAGGAAGAAAGAACACAGCAAAAAAACCTCCTAAAACTAATAAGTGAGTTTAGCAAGGTCACAAGACAATATAGATATAAGATTAATATATAAAAGTCAGTTGCATTTCTATGTACTAGCAACATGTGGAGACCAAAATTAAAAACACAATGCCATTTACATTAGTATTATAACAATGAAATACTTAGGTATTGTCTTAGTCCATTTTCTGCTGCTGTAACAGAATGCCACAGACTGGGTAATTTGTAAAGAAAATAAATGTACTACTTTCAGTTCTAGAGGCTAGGAAGTCCAAGTATGAGGGGTGATCATCTGGTCAGGGCCTTCCTGCTGCGTCATGACACGGCAGGAGACATCACATGGCAAGATAGAGCAAACCTGCTAGCTCAGATCTCTCTTCTTATAAAGTCACCAGTCCCGTCATGGAAGCCCTACTCTGATGACCATATCTAATCCCAATTACTTTCCAAAGGCCCTACCTTCAATAAACATGAATTTGGGGATTTGGTTTCCAATACATGAAATTTAGGGGACGTGTTCAAACCCCTACAGTGGCTGTACCATTTTACATTCCCTCCAACAGTACACAAGGGTTCTAATTTCTTGATGTTCTTGCCAACACTTGTTATTTGTGATGTTTGTGGTTTTTGTTGTTGCTGTTGAGATGTAGGAGTTTTTTTTTTTTTTTTTTAATGTTCTGGATATTAATACCTTGCCAGAGATGTGATTTGCAAATATTTTCTTATGAAATTTTGGGGATGTATTCCAACCATAGCAAGTATAAATCTAATAAGACATGAACAGGACTCATATGCTGAAAACTATCAAATATTGATTAAAGAAATCAAAGAAGATCTAAATTAATGGATACATACAGCGTTGTTCATGTATTTGGATGATGCAATATAGGAAAAATGTCACTTCTCCCCTAATTGATATACACATTTAGCACAATTCCTATCAAAATCCCAGAAAGATTTTTTGTAGATATAGATTTAAAACTTATATGGAAAGGCAAAGGAACTAAAGTAGCTGAAACAATTTTGAAGAATAAAGTGGGAAGAATCAGTCTAAATGACTTCAAGACATGTCGTATAGGTACAGTAATCAAGACTATGGCAGAGGTACAGACACACAGATCAATGGAACAGAGCAGAGAACCTACAAGTCATCCCACAGAAATATGCTCAACTGATTTTTTTTTCCACCAAGACATGAAAACAATTTAATGGTTGAAAGATAGACTTTTCAACAAATGCTGCTGGAGTAATTGGACATCTGTAGACAAACAAAAAACCTTGATCTAAGTCTCACATCTTATACAAAAATTAACTCAAAATGAATCACAAACTTAAAAGTATAAAACTTTTAGAGAAAAAAGAAAACCTTAAGGATCTGGGGCTAGGTAAATCATTCTTCTTAAACTTTACACCAAAAGCACAATCCATAAAAGGAAAAATTGATCAAAATGTAAAACCTTTTGCTCTATGAAAGACTCTGTTAAGATGAAGAGACAAGCTACAGAGTGGAAGAAAATAGATGTATACCTCATATCTGACAGATGAATAGTATTTAGAATATATAAGGAATATTTGAAACTCGACAGTAAAAACATCAAACCATCCAATTAGAAAATAAGCAAAAAATATGAAGCATCTCAACAAAGAGGATATACACATGGCAGGTAAGCACGTGAAAAGACGTTCAGGATCATTTCTCAATAGGGGAATGTAAATTAAAGTCACAGATATCACTACATCCTATTGGAATGGTTAGAAATTTTTGAAAAGTGACACCACCAAATGTGGAGAATCAGATTATTCACTGATTGCTGATGGGAATGTAAAATGGTACAGCCACTCTGGAAAACAGTCTGGCAGTTTCTTAAAAACGAAATGTGCACCTGCCATATGACCGAACAATTGTACTCCTGGGCATTTGTCCAAGACAAATTAAATCTTATGTTTGCATAAAAACCTGTACATGAATGTTTTTAACAATTTTATTCATAATCGTCAAAAACTGGAACCCACCCAGATGTTCTTCATCAGGTGTATTGTTAAACAAATTGTAGTACATCCATGCTATGGACTATATTACTCAACAATAAAAAGAAATAATGATACACACAAGCAACTTGGATGAATCTTAAAGGAATTACGTGAGTAAAATAATGACAGTACCAAAAGGTTACATACTGTATGACTTCATTTATATGACATTCTTCAAATGGCAAAATGATAGAAATAAAGATAGATGAGTGGTTGCCAGGGGCCAAGAAGAGAGGAAAGCAGGGAGGGGAGTAAGATGTGGCTATAAAAGGTCAACAGTAGAGTTCATTGTAGTGATGACATTTTTCTGCATCTTGATTGTAATCAATGCCAATATCCTGGTTCTGATATTGTACTATAGTTTTGTAATATGCTACGATTGAGGAAATTGGGTGACTGGTACATGGAATCTGTATTATTTCTCACAACTGCATGTGGTTTTACAATTATCCCAAAATTTAAAGTTTAATTTTAAAAGTCAAGATTTTTAGACTGCTGAATGATTCTATATTGCATGTAAAAATTTGTATCATTGTATTTATAACAACTGAAAAATACAGTTATGCTAAAAAAGATGTTAGAAGTTATTATGTTTCTTATAATAAATTTAGTTAACAGCAAGAATATCAACAATTATCCTTCTACTAGTCAATTAACAATATATTCATTACTTTTGTAAATGGAAATTGGGCCAGCATACTTCAGCCAGGATAGAAACGAACAGCTCATTTGCCACATTTTATGGTGGGCCTTAAGAGTGATTGTTTCAGTCAAGATTTGACAAAGGTATCAGGTAAGGTTTAGGTGTGGCTAATTTCCCAAAAACCAGGGTTGTACTTTTTTTTTTTCTTTTTTGGAGATAGGGTCTTGCTCTGTTGCCCAGGTTGGAGTGCAGTGGCACCATCAAGGCTCACTGCAGCTTTGACCTCCTAGGCTCAAGTGATCCTCCCGCCTTGGCCTCCTGAGTAGCTGGGACTACAGGCATGCGTCACCACATCCAGCTAATTTTTATTTTTTGTAGAGATGGGGTCTCCTTATGTTACCTGGGCTGGTCTCGGACTCCTGGACTCAAGCAGTCCTTCTGCCTTGGCCTCCCAAAGTACTGGGAAGCCAAGGTGTAAGCCACTGCACCTGGCCCCAGGGTTGTATTTTGATGATGATGTTAAAAAATGTATTGGGAAGACTGTTTTAGATTTTTATTGGCCTGCATAGACTTCTGTTTATTGAGGCTTCAATAAACATGCTTAGTTTTACTAGAGCAAGAACCATCTCCTCCTGACTGACAGTCCCAACTTCTTAGCAGAGTAAAACCTTTTTTTTTAAAATACGTATTTTGTAGCAATCTGATTGCTAAAGCAAAAATATTTATAGACTTTATGCCTAAGGCAGAAAATAGTGGAGTTTTTACTCCAATATTACAATGTTTTATTGAGAAGAAGCCTCTTAGGGGCATAAGTTCAAAGACAACTAGCTTATAAAAAAACTGATATTTATTTGACTTAGAATTTTCTCATGTGCTTTATCCAAAAGATAAAATTTAGCGTCAGAACACTTCACCTTGAATCCCAGCCCCGTAACTAACAAGCTGCCTAAGAAGTTAGTTGACCTTGTTGAGTCTCAGTGTCTTCATCTGTATAATGGGTATTAAAACAGAGATTGAATATATTAAATGAGGTGACATATGGATGGAACACAAATGCTCATTTACTGTACGCTATTACTCTACAAAAATATAATGTGTAAGAATAAATACAAGAGGAGTGTGTTGTCATTGCTGAACACTACTCCACTTCCAGAAACATGATGTGAGTACCTATTATGTGCAAGGGGCTGGGCTGGGCTGGGCTGCATGGAGTTCATAGTCAGGCAAAGAGACACAGAAAATTACAGTACAAGTTGGCCTGTGGTAAGTGTTAAAATAGACATGTAAAGTTGTGGTGGAAGGAGAGAGCAGAGCAGAGTAGGGCATTCTGGGAGTTAAGGGTCTTTGTCAGCCCCCTCAAAAAGCGAAACAGATTTAGGTGGGGCTGTGTTGGGGTCAGGAGCATGCTTGCTAAAGCCAGCCAGCTTTGGTTTGAATCCCTGCTGTGCTGCCGCTGGCTGTATGGCCTAGGGCAAGTTACCATGCCTCTCACTGCCTCAGTTCTCTTGTTTGTCATATGGGTGGCTGGGAGGGTTGAGCTAACTCATAAAGCATTTAGTACTGTACCTGGTGTAATAGTAAGCCTTCAGTAACTGCTTGTTATTATTTGTAGTACTAGTACTGGCTGCATTTGAAAACTTTCTGAAATACTTTCACACTTTGGGGATTTCAGGGTGTCAACTGTTACCTTATCAAGAATTAAAACTGGAGCCAAACAGTTTAGACCAAAGTATCAGCTTTATTCATTGACCAAAGTTGGCTGGGAGGGGCTGATTTAGGTGGGCTGCCTCGTTCATCATTCTAGAGTTAAACATGTGCACCCAAAGGTAGCCCTGGACAACTGCAGCCAATCTCTCCGGGCAGGGCCCACATAGGTGAAATCTCCACAGGCTTGGAAGACCAGGCTATACTCTCAGGGTCTCTCTGGCAGGCAGATCCTAGAAGGGCAAAGTATACTGGCTCCCTTACCCAAGTCCACCCAAAGCAAGTGGTCAACAGAAGCCCTCACCTCACTGCTTGGGAGTGCCCTGAAGGACAGAGGAAGGGAGTTTTACTCCCAACACAAACTTTCACACAAATTTGAATTTTGTTACTTTTTCTTGATTTAGTGAAAGCCATTTAGAGCACGACAGGGGCCAGTAACATTAACTTTGGCGCTGTATGCTTGCTTTCTTAAATAGATTAAGATCACTATCAACTTTTTTTGCACCTTCTCATAGGTTCTTGACATGTTTAGGAGTTGAGGGAGGGGATGTGGGATGTGTGAAAATAGTTGTGGCACAAGTTGGGGCAACTGAGACTCATCAACTGGAAAAGGTTACTTATCCACCCCAGGTACAATTGTCTTAACTGATTTAACCCTGCCAACAATCTGCAAGGGGTGCACTCAACATCTCCCATTTAGAGAAGAGGAGACTAAGATTCCAAGCGGGGGGTGTGGCTCGCCTGAGGTCCTGTGGCCAGTAAGTAGGTGCTGGAGCTGGGAGTTCACTCTGGAGTGTGTTCTTTTAACCACTATGCCGATTTATCTCCCTTAGCCTCAGTTTGAGAGATGTTTTCTTTAGTCTTCTAATGAGGCCTAGATACCCCGAGTCCTTGGGAGTTGGGAACTGGTAGGGTCCTGGCAGTCATCCCATAGACTCCCCTCATTTTATGTGTCGAAAGTGAGGCCCAGAATGCAGGCATTAGGAAGCTGTGTATCATCAGCGAGAGCTGGCTTCCAGGCCTCCTGGCTTACAACTTATTCTCCTATGACTTCCATCAGAATCACATTTAAGAAGAAAATGAAGCTCTGTGCATGTGTCTGAAATGGCTTATTTCAGGAGAGGGACATGGTGATCCAGAGAAAACATAATAGGTATCAACTGAGAGACTTTTGGGTAAGCCTCCATTGACCTTCTCCCCCCAACAATACCAAGAACACTGAGGATTTCATGGCAGTAGGCAAAGAATTATGTGAGTTTAAAAGCAGATTATCATCTCACCCCTTTGCACCCTTTTTCAAGTTAGTTTCTCCTTCTAGTGGCAAAGGCCTATTGACAAGGAGTTATAACTCCCATATATGAGGTTTGTGTTAGGCTGTTCTCACATTGCTACAAAGAAATACCTGAGACTGGGTAATTTGTAAAGACAAGAGGTTTACTGGGCTCACAGTTCTGCAGGTTTAACAGGAAGCATAGTGCTGGGATCTGCGTGGCTTCTGGGGAGGCCTCAGGAAGCTAACAATCATGGTGGAAAGCAAAGGAGATGCTGCTGTCTCACATGGCCAGAGTGGGAGCAAGGCAGCGGGAGGTGGCACACACTGTTAAATAACCAGATCTCAAAAGAATTCATTCACGGCCGGGCGCGGTGGCTCAAGCCTGTAATCCCAGCACTTTGGGAGGCCGAGACGGGTGAATCACGAGGTCAGGAGATCGAGACCATCCTGGCTAATACGGTGAAACCCTGTCTCTACTAAAAAATACAAAAAAAACTAGCCGGGCACGGTGGCGGGCGCCTGTAGTCCCAGCTACTCGGGAGGCTGAGGCCTGAGAATGGCGGGAACCCGGGAGGCGGAGCTTGCAGTGAGCTGAGATCCGGCCACTGCACTCCAGCCTGGGGGACAGAGCGAGACTCCGTCTAAAAAAAAAAAAAAAAAGAAAAAAAAAAAAAGAAGAATTCATTCACTAGCTCAAAGACAGTGCCCAGCCGTGAGAGATCCACCCCCATGACCCAAACACCTCCCACCAAGCCCCACTTCCAACATTGGGGATTAGAATCCAACACAAGATTTAGAGAGGACAACGTCCAAATCATATCAAGGTTCAATTGCACAATTTGGTTCTGCAGTGGACAATATTTTCATAAAGATTTTATTGTGAATGTTATTTTTTAGTTTTCAGTTTTTACTATCAATTTATAGACAAAGCATCAAAACATTAATTGTAGTTACAGAATGGAGGTTGGGAGGTAGAGAGGTGGAGGAAGGGTTAGTGGTATTGATTTCTTCAAAAAACCTGAAGGGAGTTAAGAGATATTTAACATTTGAGGAGTCAAAATAGGTTTAGGGCTGTAGTTTAAACGGTCTGACGATAGAGGCGCCATGCTGAGGCGGTATAGTAGAGTTGTTATGGGCACAAATCCAGAACTAGACTTCCGGGATTTAACTACTTGCTCTGCCACCTTGAACTCAGCCAGGTTACTTAAACTGCGCCTTGGTTTTCTTGTCAAAACATGGGACCAGTAATAGGTGTTTTTTTTTTGTTTTTGTTTTTGTTTTGTTTTGTTTGAGACAGAGTCTGGCTCTTGCCCAGGCTGGAGTGCAGTGGTGTGATCTCGGCTCACTGCAACCTCTGCCTCCCAGGTTCAAGTGATTCTCCTGCCTCAACCTCCCAAGTAGGTGGGATTACAGGGGCCTGCCACCACGCCTGGCTAATTTTTTGTATTTTTAGTAGAGATGGGGTTTCACCATGTTGGTCATGCTGGTCTTGAACTCCTGACTTCAAGTGATCCACTTGCCTCAGCCTCCCAAAGTGCTGGGATTACAGGTGTGAGCCACTGTGCCCGTCCATAATAGTTTTTATCTTATGAGGTTGTTCTGAGAATAAAATGAGTTAATACAGTGCTTAGAAGAGTATCTGAAACATAAAAATCATGAGTGTTTTTTATGATGCAGCAGCTGCTGAAGGAAAACAAAAGAACTCAAAATTAGCATTTCAATCAACAGAGATTGGGAAGAGGGAGGTAGTAGTTCGAGAGTTAATTTTCTCATCTTTTAAAATGGGAGGTTAATAGACACTGTTTAAAGTTGACAAATCAAGAAATGGAAGCATAACTATCACAATGGAAGCAATTCTCAGAATTAAAAATAGATCTAGTTAAGTGTGGTTATTACTGGGGAATGAAGCTCTGAGAGACTTACTATTTTGAGGTTTTTATTACCATAAGCATATACTACTTTTATTTATTATCAAATTTCTTGATGTGTAGTTAACAAATGATAAACCTCAAATATTTAAAGTATGCAATTTGATAAGCTTTGACATAAATACAGACATGTAAAGCCATCACCACAATTAAGGTAAACATATCCATCCTCCCACAAAAAGACAAATTTAAGCTTCTTAGTCTGAATACTCTGTGTTTAGTAACTTATGTATAGACTTTGTCTTTTAGCTATACCATCAGTTAATTCAGATACCTTTTAATGACTTCAAAGATTATTTTAATGATAATACAGTGATTTTTTTGAATCTGTGTCATGTGATCTTATGCATCCTGAGTGAAACCGTAAAGCTAGTAAGAACCTCCAGTGATTCTTTTCTGATGATTTGTTTTCATAGAACATTCAGTGGTCAGAAGATAGGATTTCCAACTTTGGAATGGGGAACACAGATGGTTAAAATCTTCCCAGGCTATTACAACTATTTGCTTTTTAAAAATTCCTGCCATTCCTTCTGACCAGGGCTTTCTGAATGTGTATGCTGCATGTTCAATTAGGATTCACAGGCCTCAGGTACAACAAGAATGTTGTTGCTAAAATCAATGTCCTTGCTGAATAAAACTGGGCTTTCCCTCCCCTCCAGGAACAGCCACTTACCTCTTCCCGCCTGGAGCTCCCCTTTGGCCATGCAGCTGGTGCTGGGGCGGGGAGCAGGCACCCTCCTCTCAGTGGCGGCCACATCGGGGAGTTTAATTCTGGAGTCCCAAATATGAATTGGAAATGTAATTTCAATAGAAACCAGGTTAAGCTTTGCAGTTAACTCAGCTTTATGATACCATCAATGCAATATAGCTGAGCTGTGCTTGCTCTGGGTCCAAGGTGGGGATTTCTGTGGTTTTTTGGTTTTGTTTTCCTGGGCTGCTTTGGACATATAACTGCCTTTTTTTTTTTTTTTTATCATTGGTTTTTTGAGGAAAATGCATTCAGTATTCCAAACGGAAACTAATGAACTTTTTGAACACAGCCTGTTCACAATAGCTTGTAATAGCACTTGACAGAAGGGGTTTTCGTTTAAGGTAATGTAGTTAGTCTTAGCCTAAGGGCGACACGTTTCTCCAAATCATAGACTTCCCTGAAAATTATAGGACAAATGTGTTAGGATTGATCTGATATCGAATGAAACTTAGAGGGCAAATGTGTTAGGATTGATCTTGTTGGTTTTACTTAGAGGATTATGATGTTTTTTAGGGAATGGGCTGTTGAACTTAATGGCATCTTTCACAGGTCAATAGTAACATGTCCATGATGATGATATTCTGTATTTTAACTAACAGGTTTTCAGGAGGCCTGATATAAGGGTAAGGATATTTGGCTTTCAGCAGGTGGGCCTCCTACTTGTGTGTGTCTGTGCTTTATCGAACACTTAGTCTATTTAGTGTTCTTTACCTTCTCACTGGTTTTTATGAATCACTCAGATCAATTTGCTCTGCTGTGTTATAGCTTTAAGTGTTCACTAGAAACGCTTTATTTGTTACAATGTTTTTATGTGCAATAAAAGCCAATGTGTGTGAGGGCAGGATGCTAAAATTGTTACCAGTGTGCAATATTGACTTTTGTTGTACTACATGAATTATGACCAAATGGATATTCATGACTGGGGTTATAAGGCTAGGGCTACTGAGGTCTCTTTTAATCTTGTTTATTGTGTAATTCATGCTACAGAATTTAGCAACTAAAAAAAATGGTTAGTTGGCTGTCCTATCTAAGTAAGATTTCAAGTCATGTTTGTGTTTGCATGTTGAATCCAAAAAGCAGAAGTGCTAATCTTGAAGTTAAATCTAGCAAAATCAATCCCAGTTACTATTTTTTAAAATACAGATATAGTGGGTTACAGCTTATATTTTCCTCATGATTTTCCTTCCCTTTATTTCAGAATATTCATAAAGCAAGACAAAGATTGGTAATGTGCATGCATTTAACAGACAGAAAATTAACCTATTTCTATTCAAGGAAAACAATGTGGATTTTGATAGTATAATAACTTCAGTTTTAAAGTTTTAATCTTATTGAAGCCAACGAAGTAGTACAAAAATAAGCAAGTTAAGTCTTGTTATTCTAGTTGGTTTTCCTTTCTTTAGTCTTGTTTTCACCATGTTTTCTTTTGCTTATGAGAATCATTTTCTTTCATTGATTCACATTGTTAAATATTAGTGCTTGGCTTTACACTTGCATGAACTTTGAAATGTTGTATTTTTTGTTCATTGAGCTTTCTGTTTCTAAAAACTTAATGATTCAATTTTCTTTGTATTTAAAAAATGGAAATTTCAAAAAACTGGCTGCACTGAAAAATTACACTGCCTTGAAGTGTGCTAAACTATACCAACTGTGCACTGAATTCAATCTGATGATAGAGTATAAAAGTACATTAAGGAGTTATTGGACTTGATTGACAAAAATGGAAGGTGGGAAATAGTAAATTCTTTTAAAGTTTTACTATTTCTTCACTGGTTGCCTTTGTAAAAACGATAGTCATTGCAACCAAAGTTTCATGAAGCAAAAATATATATAGGCTAATTTGAATATTTTTAGCCTCAGAGACTTGATAGAACTTTAAAAAGAGATTACAATCTTGTCATCTTCAGTATTCATATTCTTTTTACCACCTGCTGAATAAAAAGCCCAATTTTTAAAGTTTCAAAAAATAATAGATTCTATAAAGAAATTAAGAACAGTATACCTTTAAAGGGATTGGAAAAAATTAAATGAAGATGTGTGGCCTTTTCGTTGTTTCTTGGAAGTGTGTTGATACTGTAATTAGAAATATTTAATATGATACTGATTTATAAATCACAGAATTTAATTAGCAATAAGCAATAAGAAACAGACGTGTATATATGTGTATACACACACACACACACACATATATATAATCTCCAGCATGTGATATATGCATGTGTGCAGTGGAATTGATCCCTGAGCAATGTAATATGAATACTTACTGTGTTTAAAATACATGTCTATAAACTGCCTTTGTATTTTGGCTTGACTTTGCCCTTTGCCAGGTTTCTGTGGTATGCTTTATTTTCTGTGAGCACGTTATGTGCCTGTTATTTTGTTTCTTTGCTATATGCTGTGTATTGCTTGGTTTTGAAAAGACAGTACATTCTTTGAAATTCGTGATGTTTGTTTGCTTTTCATTTTTCTACCCCAACACAAACACAGAGTAGATACTCCATTTTAGGCTGAGGATGCTATAGATGGCCTACACGTTATTTCCTTAACTCCAAGGGGGAAAATGTTGTGATTTGCAAAGTCATGAAAGGTGTGTCGACTTTTACATGCTTACTGTCTCCTTAAAAAAGAAATTCTGTCCTTTCACCTGTCTGTTTGCACGTGTTTCTCTTTCTCCTCTTTGCTTTTTCTTGTCCATGCACCTGGTGCTGTGCAGGAGATTCAGGAAGAACACAATGGCTACCCTTCTGAAGCTGAAGCTGATCAGGTGGCAAGTTCTACATGTTCATCTGTTTGTAGCTACAGATCATGTATTTAGAAGCCATTTCATTCTAGACTTCTAGATAATCAAAGCTTTCCAGATGCTTTTACCACAATAGTAGTGCCCTCCTGTCCAAATTTGCTAGATTCCATATGACATTATTTGCAAAAATTGGTTTATCCAACATTTTGTCAACTAGAAATTTGTTTGTCTGTGTTTCTCGGTTTGCCCATATAGGGTTATTGATGGGGTTAATGACCCTCCATCACGGTTGGATTCTGCAGTGCCTTTACATAGACATAGAGGGGACAGATACATATGCTAAGGGTGCTCCTTGAGGGTGCACACTTTGCTTTCTTCAAATATGCATGATCTGTGCCCAACACAGTACCTGGTACCATGTAGATAGTTGTGGAATTGGTACATATATTAATCAGAATACAAAATTATTCATAGAGTATTCTTGAGTGCTTACTCTGCTCAGTACCTCTAGACCCTCTCTGGAGTCTTTTAAAGCTGCAGTACTTTCCCCAATGCTTATGTGAAACCAAGAGAAGAGCAGCTCCAGGGATGTGTGGCATGCCCCAGGTGCTCAGCTACACCATTGTCCACCATCATCCAGCCCCACCCTCCTTTGGTGACCCCGGAAGCAACTTGAAGAGCCCAGTTTGAAAGCCACTGCTTTTGGCATGCAACCATTATATAAACGATCCACCTGGTGGCTTGGATTCAGGCTAAGGAGAAAAGTAGCAAAGAGGCCAGGGTTGTTGGGTGGGCTGGAGCCCTCAGGAACAAATTCAGGGAGCTGGCAGACTTCGGCTAGACCTTCAGGGTCACTGGAACAAAGTTGGGATGAGGTCATCAGAGGGAGTTCCCCAGTTGGGCAGCACTTTGAGCCACGGCACCAAGAGGAATGGGTGTGTTTATGAAATCAAATTTAGTTCATAAGGATATTCCATCCTTTGATTGTGCTGAACATGGGTTGGATAAATCAAGGGTCAAATCATGTCCTGTGCAACCTCGTAGTTGCAGTAAAAGCTTAACGTAGCATAAGTGTGAGTCCCTTCTCCTAACAGCAGCTTCATAAAGGGAATCTACTATACTCACCAAAGCAAACAAAAAACCTCCAAGCTTTTAAAACTCTTCTCCTCTTGAGTTTCTATGCTAAAGCTAAATGTGTTTCTTTTACAAAAGGAATCTCCTATGGGGAAATCTGAAGCAACTGGGTCACATCTTTGTTTTATTCCAATAGTTGTTCTTTTTTGCCATTTAAAAAGCATGTCCCAGATTTATCATTAGTGAGAGATTTGCCTTACTATGTCTCACTGACATATTTACACAGAAGTTTCAAGCCAAACTTGACATGACTATGGGAAGAGAAGAGAAATGCTTGATTTTCAACTTCTATCTTGAGAGCATTGTGTATTCTTAAAATGGTCCTAATCACCTCTGTCTCCTATATGCAACATTTTATTAGTCCTGGATTGAGGACTTTAAAATGTTTGATGTGGCTTGCTCTAGAGAGAGTCATACCTTTCCTAAGCTCCTCTAGATTCAGTTGATTAAAGCAGCTTGCTTTAGTAATTATATTTCAAAATAATCTACTTCCATTTAATTTTAACATATAAGAAACTTAAGTGTGTATAGTACATGATAATATTTAGCCATTAAAATATTTCGCTTTAACAATATAACATTTGAAGTAATTTAAAACTCTGATATTGATTAAAGTAGCTTTCTCACTTCGTGAGATGCTATACAATTAGTCACTAGTTCAGGCAATAAAGCAGACTTTCAAATTAAGGCTTCTAAGACTGGAGATCTTTTAGTGTTTCTAAAACCAGACATAAGTATACATGTTAGTTTATGCTTTATTGCATAAAATATATTCCCAAAACAGATGTGAGTATAAAAATGAATCCATTAATCATTCTCCACACCCACCCTTAATGTGTTAACTTCCAAAAACTTTTGGCTGAAAATGTCTTTAAAAACCAGTCTGGACTAAACATTTGAATTGAATTAACTGTTTGGAGGTAATGATGATTCCTAATCTATATTATTTTAACCATGCACCTTTCAATAAGGAGGAGGATGGACCATGTCATTTTGTGCTCTCCCAGTAGAATTAACATACCCCTGACCAACATTTAACATTGAATTTGCTATTTATAGTTTGGCTGTCTTCCTTTTATAAAATTTGATGAAACTGCTATGTGTAGTATTTCTAAATTGAACTTTAAGTCCTTTAATAAAACATAGTGAAATATTCTTGCAACTATGAAAATAATTACTATTTTGAATTTTCAATAATTTAGAATTATAAAAGACATCCATTTAAAAATATTTTGCTTTACAAAATTATGCTGAAAACTTAGTATTATTTGACCTGTTTTCCACTGAACACTAGTGGCCTCCGATGTTAACAGGTGGAAAAAGCAGTCCCGATCAAATAGGTATGAGAAATGCATTATACTCTAGCGCCCTCTTGCTGATTTGGTGTGCATTAACACACTAAAGATGTCTCACTAAAAAAAGCAGCTGAGGCCGGGCGCGGTGGCTCACGCCTGTAATCCCAGCATTTTGGGAGGCTGAGGCGGGTGGATCACGAGGTCAAGAGATCGAGACCATCCTGGCCAACATGGTGAAACCCCGTCTCTACTAAAAATACAAAAATTAGCCGGGCCTGGTGGCGTGCGCCTGTAGTCCCAGCTACTCGGAAGGCTGAGGCAGGAGAATGGCTTGAACCCAGGAGGCAGAGGTTGCAGTGAACCGAGATTGTGCCACTGCACTCTAGCCTGGTGACAGAGTGAGACTCCGTCTCAAAAAAACAAAACAAAACAAAACAAAAAAACAGCTGAACTTGTTTTGCTTAACCCAGCATTTCCCAAACTTTTATTTATTTATTTATTTATTTTTAAGACTATTCACATCTCTTGGGAAAGTAATGCTCTGTGAAATACAGCTTTGGAATTGCTGGGGGTTTTGACCACCTTATTCTTATTCATGACACATTATGTCAGAGATGCCGAGGAGAAAGTGACTGGTTTCCTTGGCAGCATTTCACAGGGTGGCGGTACCTCGGAGTAGGCCCCGAGTTCAGGCTTTGGTCCCTAACTTTGTAGTTCAAGAACACGATTTTCTTACTTCCTCTCAATTATCTGGCACTATCCAACCAAGCTCACAAGGGACTGGCTACTGGGCTGCAGTGCCAATCTGCTAATTTTAAAACGTGGGCATGTATTCTTCTGGCCATCTAAGGTATCCTTTTCCTAGCATCATTGTAGCCAGGAAACCTAGTAAATCATTAGCAATTTTCTTGGTGAGTGTGAAATTACTGCAAAGTGAATTGTCTTGGGACGTGCCTGATGAAAACACCCTGCTCCGCAGTAGGGATTGAATACTGTTGCCTGCCTGCCAGATGAGAGCACACTCTCTCATGGCCTGGATTGGGTGAACACTGAACTTCACTCTTCATGTCCCTGGTCATACACTTTGTGCATACATGTCCATGTGCACGAGCACGCACACACACACACACACACACACACACACACAGAGAGAGACAGACAGCTGGGCTGCAGTACCAAAGCCTAGGCCTTTCCTTAGTTGTGTACTGTACTGAGACTATTCTCTGGTTATTTTAATTAGACTTCTGGCCTTCCCAAACTGTCTCATAGGCTGGGTTATTTCTACAGTTAGCTAAGCACCTATATCTCATGTTGGTTTTATTTGTATTAGTTTCATGCTCAAAAGGTAACCTTTTTCTGACCTTATTTGCAAATTTTAGAGACACCTTTTAATAGTTATCTGTGTAGTGATTACAGTATCTTTCTGTCATGTCAAGCCATTTCTGTATTAATGCTTCCTAACTGTGAAATTTAAATATGTTGTAACAATTTGCTAGAATATGCAGCATGATGTCTTGTGATGCTGAGCTTTGAAATTGTCTTTTGAGGGGTTGGGTGCTTATTTTGCACGCTTCTGTAGCCTTATAGTGACATCACAGAACATCAAAATTTTTCACAAGTATACAGAAAGTGAGATTTACTCCTGTTTGGTGTTTTTTTGTTTGTTTGTTTTGTTTTTTGTTTGTTTTTGCCAGGCTCTAAGGGATGGAAATAAGCTGGCACAGATGGAAGAGGCTCCACTTTTTCCAGGAGAATCAATTAAAGCCATTGGTAAGTTTTGTGTGTACACTTTGCTTGTTGAGAGCCATAAAATGAAATGGCACTTAATTTGCGAGTGGAGGTGATGTGTGTGCTGGAGATCAGCCAGACCAACTTAATTAGGGGACAAATGGACTAGATCTATTCATCCTCATTAGTGTCATCATGACCTAAGAGATAGAAGACTGTAGAGGATCCCGTTAAGTTCCAATTGAGTATTTGATGGCGTTCCCAACAGAAGAGGAGCCTGACTTTTCCTGGTGAACTGAAAGCTGATTAGACACTCAATGTAATGTCAGTTCACTGCTTTGTTGGAATCCTTCAGTATAAGGAAAATTTATCAATAGGAGATCTATATCATGTTTTAATAACAGTTTTGAGAACTTAGCAAAGAAATTTTAGTGGTTTATCAGATCCCAAAAAGTACAATTTTGGTGCATGGCAAGGGCTTGTATTGCCATCCTGGCTTTTAAAGGTGATGGCATGAGGGCTTCCATATCCCTCCATGGTGTATTGCCAGGCCTTTCAGGGAGTAGTTGATTGTGCCATGGGTGGATGGGAGGGGAAGCTGGATGCGACCCATTCATCTCATCACTTGGTTGGGTTGGACAGTCTGGTTTTCTAGACTGTTTCCTTCTTCCATCATGGCTTTCTCCCAAAGAGGCACACTCAGTCTCAGAGTATAGTCATCTTGTGCCAAGAATATTTGAGTAGCGGGGCTCTCCCACCAGATCCTCCAATCAATTACTGCTGCTGTATATCCTAGTCTGTGTCTGTGGACCATGCTTATCTTCTCCTTGGTTTTGAAATTCTTTATTTCCTTGAGTTCTAGGACTTCATTCTATCCTGGCAGTCCTCTTACCTCTTTGTTCCTTCTCTGGGCGTTCTTCTAGCTCTGCCCTCATACTGCTTTCTTAATGATCTGTTTAAAATGCAGAGGTAATTATGTCATGCCCCTGCTTCTTCTTCAGACAGTAAACAACACAGATTTAAAATGTAAAATGTGAAGAGGTTGTTTTTCACTTTAGTTTTATAATTTGTCAGTGAGTCAAAGTCAGCTCAGAAAAGATTAGAGCTCATGTAAGTGATTGACAACTTTGCACATCAGATACATATTTTGAATGAGCAGGGAACCTTTATAAAAGCTTGGACTGCAAGCTCACAGTTGTTGTAGTAAGAAGAGAAGGCTTCAGTGGATTTAGCTGCGGTCCTGTTGCTCTTTCTCTCCCGTTTTCTTTTCCTTTCACTCTGGAAGCAGAGCTCAGAGAGAGAAACTCCTGCCTGGCCCCACTCCAGTACAAATTATTGGAAATATCTTAGAGTTAGATCTTAAGACATCCTTAAGTGATGTAAGTATGCTTCATGCTCCTCCAGTGGCTTGCAAAGGGTAAGTAAATTGACCCTCTACTTTTTAATAAAATATATTCCTGGAGGCAAAGTATTAAAATAGGTCATTGTGAAGTAAAGTACTCCATCTAGAGTATTATTTCAGTTTGTCATTGTCAGAACGTGAAGAGTTTTGACACAGTGTACACCTGAAAAACCATCATCACAGTCAAGGTAACAAACATATCCATCACCTCCCAGAAGTTTTCGTTTCCTTATGCCCCTTTATAATCCCTACTTCCTCTGCCTTCTCCCCCATCCCCAAGGATGATGGCCTCCAGCTCCATCCATGTTCCTGCAAAGGGTATATGATCTCATTCTTTTTTATGGCTGCAAGTATTCCGTAGTGTATATGTACCACATTTTATTTATCCAATCTGGCATTGATGGACATTTAGGTTGATTCCATGACTTTGCTATTGTGAATAGTGTTGCAGCAGACATACATGTGAGTGTGTCTTCATGGCAGAAGAATTTATATTCCTTTGGGCATATACCTAGTAATGGGATTGCTGGGTCAAATGGTAGTTCTATTTTTAGCTCCTTGAGGAATCGCCACACTGCTTTCCACAACGGTTGAACTAATTTACACTCCTACCAACAGTGTATAAGCATTCCCTTTTCTCTGCAACCTTATCATCTGTTTTTTATAACTTTTTAATATAATAATAGCCATTCTGACTGGTGTGAGATGGTATCTCACTGTGGTTTTGATTTTCATTTCTCTAATGTTCAGTGATACTGAGCTTTTTTTCATATGCTTATTGGCTGCATGTATGTCTTCTTTTGAAAAATATCTATTCTTGTCCTTTGCCCACTTTTTTTTTTTTTTTTGAGACGGAGTCTCGCTCGTCACCCAGGCTGGAGTGCAGTGGCGTGATCTCGGCTCACTGCAAGCTCTGCCTCCCGGGTTCACACCATTTTCCTGCCTCAGCCTCCTGAGTAGCTGGGACTATAGGCGCCCACCACCACACCCAGCTAATTTTTTGTATTTTTATAGAGACGGGATTTCACCGTGTTAGCCAGGATGGTCTTGATGTCCTGACCTCGTGATCCGCCCGCCTCGGCCTCCCAAAGTGCTGGGATTACAGGCGTGAGCCACCTCGCCCGGCCACTTTGCCCACTTTTTAATGGGGTTGTTTGTTTTTTTTTCTTGTAAATTTGTTAAATTCCTTGTAGATGCTGGATATTAGACCTTTGTCAGATGCATAGTTTGCAAATATTTTCTGTTCTGTAGGCTGTCTGTTTACTTTGTTGATAGTTTCTTTTGCTGTGCAAAAGCTCTTTAGTTTCATTAGATTCCATTTGTCAATTTTTGCTTTTATTGTGATTGCTTTTGGCATCTTTGTCATGAAATCTTTGCCAGTTCCTGTGTCCAGAATGGTACTGCCTATGTTGTCTTCCAGGGTTTTTATAGATTTAGGTTTTACATTTAAGTCTCTAATCCATCTTGAATTGATTTTTGTATATGGTGTAAGGAAGGGATCCAGTTTCAGTTACCTGCATATAGCTAGCTAATTATCCCAGCACCATTTGTTGAAAAAGGAATTCTTTCCCTATTGCTTGCTTTTGTTGAAGATCAGAGGGTTGTAGGTATGCACCCTTATTCCTGGGCTCTCTATTCTGTTCCACTTGTCTATGTGTGTCTGTTTTTGTACCAGTACCATGCTGTTTTGGTTACCGTAGGCCTGTAGTATAGTTTGAAGTCTGGTAACATGATGCCTCCAGCTTTGTTCTTTTTGCTTAGGATTGCCTTGGCTATTCTTTTTGGTTCTATATGAATTTTTAAATAGTTTTTTCTAGTTCTGAGAAGAATGTCATTGGTAGTTTGATAGGAATAGCATTGAATCTATTAATTGCTTTGGGCAGTATGGCCATTTTCACGATATTGATTGTTCCTATCCAGGAGCATGGAATGTGTTTCCATTTGTTTATGTCATCTCTAATTTCTTCAAGCAGTATTTTGTAATTCTCATTGTACAGATCTTTCACTTCCCTGGGTAGCCATATTCCTAGGTATTTTATTATTTTTGTGGCTATTGTGAATGGGGTTGCATTCCTGATTTGGCTCTTGGCCTGGCTGTTGGTGTATAGGAAAGCTAGTGATTTTTGTATGCTGATTTTGTATCCTGAAACTTTATCAAAGTTGTTTATCAGCTGAAGGAGCTTTTGGGTTGAGAATACGGGGTTTTTACTTTTTAGAATTCTATTTTATGTCTTATGCTTGCATATTAGCTATAATTGTTTGTTTTGTTATGTAACTAGTTATTTTACATCTTTATGTCTACCTTCAAATGATTGTATGCTGCTTCATGTACAGGATAAGAACCTTACAGTAGTATACTTCCATTTGTCCCCTCCCACCCTGTGTGCTGTTGTTGTCATCTGTTTTACTTTTACATATGTTATAAACCCCACAATATATAGTTTTTGTTTTTGTTTAAACAGTCAGTTATCTTTTAAGGATAATGATAATAATGCCTCAGTATCCTACAGAAGCACTTGCCAATCCGCTCCCTGCCAACTTCTCTGGCGTCGTGTTCCACTGTCCTCACTGCACCCATTGATCCAGGCATACTAACCTCTAACAACTTATCACTGTGCCCTTCCTCCTTTCCTTCTCTTACTCCCCCTACCCACTTTCCTACTGAGTTAAATTGATCCTTTTCTGAACTTTCATTGTAGTACTTTATATCCACATTTTTATTTTAGCTTTTGTCAGCCTCTAGTACAGGGATCCCCAACCCATGGGCTGTGGATCAGCACTAGTCCACGGCCTGTTAGGAACAGGGCTGCACAGCAGGAGGTGAGCAGCGGGCTATTGAGCATTACCGCCAGAACTCCATCTCCTGTCAGATCAGTGGTTAGATTCTCATAGGAACACAAACCCTATTGTGAATTGCGCATGTGAGGAATCTAGGTTGTATGCTCCTTATGAGGGTCTAATGCCTGATAATCTGAGGTGAACCAGTTTCATCCTGAAACCATCCCCCTACCTCCGCCCTGGTCCATGGAACAATTGTTTTCCATGAACCGGTCCCTGCTGCCGAAAAGGTTGGGGACCTCTGCTCTAGTATAATGGCGATTTTTCTGTGTGGTATCTCTCACAGGTCATGGGCAGCTCATGGACAGGAACTGTTTCCAATTATACCCAGAATCCCAGCAATAGAAGGCTCTCAGTACAAAAGGAGTTACAGAAAAGTTAAATGGAAGTAGTTTGAGAATTTGGTTCAGTGACATTAAAGCCTTTTGTTGTCTCACTTGGACTCATATATAGCTATGTATATTCTTGTCATTCCAGTGGAATGGCACTTTGGGAAAGCATGAAGATGTGGTGTCTTTGTGATAGATGTTAGCTTCTTAACACTAATAGGGATTAAATATGTCATGCACTTAATAGATATTAACAAAAAGTTAAAACTGATAAGGAAGCCGACAAGGAATTTGAAACAAGTTTTTTTTCCACTTCATTGATGTGGTTCTAGGTTTTGTCTATGGCAGTAGTTGCTACTTTGGCCCTTTTCTTTCAGTGAAAGATGTCATGTATATCTGTCCAGTTATGGGAGCAGTGAGTGGAACCCTGACAGTGACGGACTTTAAGCTGTACTTCAAAAATGTCGAGAGGGTGAGTTTTTTAAAGTGTGTTTTATTTTAAAAGAAACACTTTGGAGCACTAAAAGAAGAATGTAAAAAGACCCCTGAAATCCCATTACCCTGAGATAACCACAGGTTGAGTTTTGAGATGTACATCTTTGCAAACAGATGTTTGTATCTTGAAAACAAAGGCTGTTAAAGTACTGCTTAAACCTGGGGGGGAAATTCCATTGTTGTCTCAATATATATTTCATAAGGAATGCTATCAATCAGACTTCAGTTTAGCTGGGACAAAGAGGAAATGCGAAGTAAACAAACATATTTTGTAACCCAGCAAAGACTTAAAATATGAAAACTGTTGACTGACACTAATAGACATTGATCTTAATTTTTAAACCTAGGACCCACATTTTATCCTTGATGTTCCCCTTGGAGTGATCAGCAGAGTTGAGAAGATTGGAGCACAGAGCCATGGAGACAATTCCTGTGGTATAGAGATAGTGTGCAAGGTATAATAGAAACACAAGCAAAAACTAAAAGATCTGAACTTTTTCTCCCTCAGTCTCTTCATGGTCTTTGGACAGTAGAATAATTGTACTGCTAGTAACTCAAATGTTTTCGGGATAGCAACCTCTTCAAATCTCATATCGAATTTAAACTATTATGTAGCCCTTTGAAATAAACCTTTTCTATTGAAGTACAGTTGTTCCTTGGTATCAGTGGGCGATTGATTCCAGGACCTCCGCCTCAGATACTAAAATCCATGGATGTCCAAGTCCTTTATATAAAATGATGTAGTATTTGCATATAACCTAAGAACATTCTCCCGTATACTATAAATCATCTCTATATTGCTTATAATAACTAATACAGTGTAAACACTATGTAAATAGTTGTTATACTGTATTGTTTAGGGAATAGTGACAAGAAAAAATGTCTCTGCATGTTCAGCACAAATGCAACCATCCTTTTAAAAAATATTTTCTATCTGCAGTTGTTCGAATCCTCAAATGTGGAACCCATGGATAGTAAGGGCCGACTGTATTTCTAATTAATGTGGACCTGTAACCTAAGTGATTATTTGTCACATCTCAGAGAAATCAAGTGAAAAGCAGAGATCAATACATTTTCCCAGTTTGTTGTTTTAAGACTACGTTCAGAACAGTGTGGATGGTCAGAGACTTCCTAAAGGGACAGCAGTGGTCCATAAATTTTGTGATAAAAAATGAGATTAAGTTTCTTGGCTATGCTGGAATCTTTATGTTGAGCTGGGCTTGTTTGTTTATTTTGTACCCTTCTAATAATTTAAGTAGAAATGTGTGTGATAACTTTAATCATGAAGTCATGTAGGACCCACTCTTAACTGATGTATTTTATTCCCAGTGACTTTACTTTGATAATGTGGTTTACCAAAAACCCTACCTGAAGTACCAGGAAAGAGATCCTGCCTGCAGGATCATCAGGGCCCCTTCCAAATTTTGGGTTAGGATTCCTTACAATCTATTTGTTTTGATTCAGTCTCTGAGGATAGCTCCCTCTGGTTGGTCCTAGACTGCGCTCAAAACCATTTTTTTTTTCCCAAAGAACACTTTACTCTTCCAGATCATGAATCTGTTGGCTTACTAAACTCACTTTAGGCACTACCTGACAACTGTCCTTCTCAGGCAGGGTTCCCCATATGGAACAGTGGCAAGCAGAGGGATGACTTGATTGGTTCTGCAATTTTGAAACATGTCGTCCCCTTTCTCATGACGCTTGAGTATCTTCCCATTATCCTTAGACTAAAGGAAAAACTCTCCTTACAAGACTTCTCTGCCTGACCCCCTTTCCACTGCAGCTTCGTCTCAAACTGCCCTCCTCTCATTCTGGCCATCCCAGTCACATGGGCTTTCCTTTGGTGGTTCATACTTGACACACACCGCGCCACCGCCCCGCCCCAGAATCTTTGCACGTGCTCTTTCCTTAGCTCGTAAGCAATCTTAAATAGCAATCTGAAATAGCAAGTCAGCTCAGTCAGCCACCAAGGTGTATGTGTGTAGCCATGTAGCTTAGAGGGAGAGCATTTCAGGAAATTATGTTGCTTAGGCAGGCGTCCTGGGGCTCTTTTACTAAGGTATTTTTATGGCCAGGGTGAGCATTTGCTAACAACTACTTTAAATGTTCTCTAACCTAGAATTACTAAGGTCATGCTCCCAGTCTTCTCAGATCATGCCTAAGAGCCTTATAAGGTGTGGGGTTTATTTTTTAACAGGTGATACACAATTTAAAAGATACAAAAACTGTATATAGTAAAAAATCAGTCTCCTTCCACCCACCACCCTGCCTCCCCATTCCACTCATTTCAGGCACCCACTGTTACCGATTTCTAATGTAACCCTCCACAGCTAGCCTATGCACATGAGAATGTATGTATAGTCCTTCTTTGAAAATGTAAGTGGGGCCAGGCGCAGTGGCTCATGCCTGTAATCCCAGCACTTTGGAAGGCCGAGGCAGGTGGATTACCTGAGGTCAGGAGTTCAAGACCAGCCTAACCAACATGGTGAAACCTTGTCTCTACTAAAAATGCAAAAATTAGCTGGTAGTGGTGGTGGGTGCCTGTAATCCCAGTTACTCAGGAGACTGAAGCAGGAGAATCGCTTAAACCAGGGAGGCGGAGGTTGCAATGAGCGGAGACCGTGCCATTGCACTCCAGCCTGGGCAACAAGAGTGAAACTCCATCTCAAAAAAAAAAAAAAAAAAGAAAATGTAAATGGTAGTATATTATATACACTGTTCTACTCCTTTTCTTTTTCCCCTTGACAATACATCGCAACACTCCATTACGTCAGTACATACAGAGCTGCTGCTTGTTTTTAACAGCTCTTTAGTGTTTCATCAACTGTACTGCAGTTTAATTATAAGTGCCGCCTATTGATGGACATTTAGGTTATTTCCATTCTTTTTGCTGTTACAAATAATACCACAAGAATAACTTCATTTTAATTGCTATTTTTTAAATTTGTGGTCATATTTACCTTCAAAGTTCATATAATGTTAAAGAAGAGTGAGATTTTTGTGTTTAACTAACAAGAGCATAGATTTTGAAAGGTCAAGGACACTGCTGAAAACATCCTGGGAAGAAATCACACCATCACAGTCGGCCTTGGTGGGATTATTCCTGCTGACTTGTGCTTTGGCCTTTGGCCATCAGCTTGCATTGGGGGGCATTTTAAGAAACTGTGGTGTGGAGAAACAGCATTGTATTGCTGTAAGGATGTTACTGAGGGCTACAGTCTGTACCCAATAGGGAGTCCTTTCTGTGAGTATGTGGGGGAGGAGTGTCTGCTACATTTCTGTTTTATGGATGGCATGAATTCTTAACTGATTCTTTCAGCAGCTTAAAGAGTACAACTAATTTTGTGGCACAAGTTTAGCAAGAAAGTGCACAGGACTTGGGTATGAATCTTCTTGTTTCCATCTGATGAATTTTTACCACACATATCCCCTTTGTTCCAATTCCCTCACTTAATTTTTAAAAATATCATTGGAGGTATTTTTGTTAAATTGTCTTTTGTTAGTTGGAGCAAGATAAAGTATAAAAGGAGAGATGAATAAAAAAATTAATTTCCTTATTTATGGCACGGTATCTGGCGTATAGGTGCCCGATGTATGTTGAATAACTGAGTTTTGCTAATTGTTTAACAGGATATGAGGAACTTGCGGCTTGCTTATAAACAGGAAGAACAGAGTAAACTAGGGATATTTGAAAACCTCAACAAACATGCATTTCCTCTTTCTAATGGACAGGTAAATACACCAAAGTAAACCTTTTCTACATGCATTTGTGGGGGTCCAAATGTCCTATGTTTAATTATTCCTTTTTCCAGAGGTTTTTCTTTCCCCCTCTCTTTTTCCCTCCGTTGGTGACTAATATTAGAATATTTGAAATTTGTCAGCTCTGGGTAATGCTCAAGAAAAGCTGCTACTTCGTTGCTTTAAAATTTACAGACTAAAATAGGAATCTTAATACACTCAGCTCATATTAGAATGAAAAGCTTTAATGTTGGGTATATGATATAAAAATAAATAATGACATATGTGTTTTGTGGTTTTTGTGTCCAGGCACTATTTGCATTCAGCTATAAAGAAAAATTTCCAATTAATGGCTGGAAAGTTTATGATCCAGTATCTGAATATAAGAGGCAGGTAAAGTATATTGCTTATCAAACTGAAAATAATAGGTTGAGCATCTTTTTCACTTCTAAAAGGTTAGAAATGATGTGGTGGAGAAGAAACTTTCTTTTTTTTTTTGAGATGGAGTCTCGCTCTGTCGCCCAGGCTGGAGTGCAGTGGCGCAATCTTGGCTCACTGCAAGCTCCGCCTCCCGTGGTTCACACCATTATTCTGCCTCAGCCTCCCAAGTAGCTGGGACTACAGGCGCCCACCACCATGCCTGGCTAACTTTTTGTGTTTTTAGTAGAGACGGAGTTTCACCGTGTTAGCCAGGATGGTCTCGATCTCCTGACCTCGTGATCCACCCGCCTTGGCCTCCCAAAGTGCTGGGATTACAGGCGTGAACCACCGTGCCCGGCCAGAGAAGAAACTTTTTCAAACAAGTTATGCACAGGTGTAACTGCTAGCTTATAGTTCTCCATCTCTCTTGATGCTCTCTTCTCCCTGTGCCAAACCTTAGACTTTGTAATTGTTTGTTCATCCTGTTTCCAGAGGGTGAGTGGGACTCAAGGACAAGGACGGGTTTAAAAACCAAATTTGCCAGATGGTTTTTATTGGATGTTCTGGTAAAGAATTGATGAGTAAGGATCCAAACCACCGACTACAGTTAGATTCGAAGCATGTGGTGTGGCTACATAATTCTGATCCGGTGTTCCTGGGTCTGGGAACTCTTCAGTGCATTGTCAGCTTCAAATTATTCCACTAAGATCTTATTTTCATTACGTTTGTTTCATGATGTTGTCTCTACCTTATATTTGGTATAACGTTTTACGTTACTTATTTTAGACATTTGTAAGAAGTATCTGTGTTTCTAAAGGACTTTTGAGTATATTTTCAGAAATAACACTGAGCTTATTTATAGAAAATAGGACAAAAAATATATAGAAATGTGATTCTAGTGTATAATTTTCATGTTTTAGTATGGTTTGGATATTCTTTTGCTTCTTTAGATTTTTAGAAATGTCTAGGAAATTGGTTTTACCAAATAAATATATATATTGACTTTTAAGTTACAATAAACAACAAATTATAAATGGATTTTAGTTGCAAATAAGAAATGGATATGCTTCATGCTTAGTACTTTTTCAAAGCGTAAAGTCATGCATTTGCCCCTCTTCTTCTTTCTCCAACACCTTACAGGGTTTGCCAAATGAGAGTTGGAAAATATCCAAAATAAACAGTAATTATGAGTTCTGTGACACCTACCCTGCCATCATTGTTGTGCCAACTAGTGTAAAAGACGATGACCTTTCAAAAGTGGCAGCTTTTCGAGCAAAAGGCAGAGTCCCTGTAAGTAATAAACATTGTCATTTATACAGGAATATGTATTGCGTTAGGTCTAAGATGGAAAGATTTAAGACAAGAATTCAGTGAACAAAAATGGAAAGCAGAAAAATAAACTTATAAACCTGGATATACCTTTGATTCTCAACAGATACCTAATTATATAAGCAATCTGTTTGCTATGACTCCCTCTTGTACGATTTCCTATAACTAAGTATAAGGGTAACTTTAGTCATACCCTCTAAAAGTAGTAGAGAATAACAAAGGAGTAGCAAGAACAAGTTAGCATGCTGTTGTATTACCAGTTGGCATTGCTGGTTTCACTGCATCATCCTAGAGAAAATGCTTCTTTCTTAGATACTGAGCATGATGCCATAGCTGCGTGGGGGGAACATCATTACAGAAGTAGTAGCAGACAGCAGGGAGTAATGGTTTGAGCCCAGAGTTTGCATCTGGTGTAATCCTGAGTCACTTGGCCACTGGAGGAAAATGAGAGGTGGGGTGGCAGAGTGGCAGATTTTATAAGAGACTGTATATTCACTTTGTTCTTATCCTGCCACGTATGTTATTGTTGAGATACAAAGTTGTTTTTAAAATTAGGAGACAAGATAAAATTAGTCAATCAAATTGGAATGGGGCTAGATTTTAGTAATAGTTTGATTTGGGTTTTTCTTAGAATCATAGAATTTTTGGGGTGGGAGGGGATTTTTAGATCTCATGTAGTCAGAATTGTTTCATCCTGACCAAAACATTGAGTCTGATGGCCACTACAACTCTGTGATTGGCCTGCCCACTCTCACTTTTGAAGAAAATATGTATAAGAGACCATGCTTGAGAAGGGAACTTGTTTTTCCTACCAGGTAATTAGAGCATACATTGCTTTAGGAACTGTACTAACACTTGTTGCTTAAAAACACTAGGTGTTGTCATGGATTCATCCGGAAAGTCAAGCAACAATTACCCGTTGCAGCCAGCCACTTGTGGGTCCCAATGATAAGCGCTGCAAAGAGGATGAAAAATATTTGCAAACAATAATGGATGCTAACGCACAGTCACACAAGCTTATCATTTTTGATGCTCGACAAAACAGTGTCGCTGATACCAACAAGGTATATTCTTAATAGCATTGCAGAAACGTTGGATATTTTCATGTCCTGTCTGTAAATCATTATGCGGTTGGAATAACTCGTTGATTTTTCACCACCTGAAGTTAGAATCATTTGGAGTCCATAGCTATTCCTCCCTGGTGTATGCTCCTTGGGCTATGTTTGGTGTCTCACATGGATTGGGATCTTGTCTGTTTCATTGCTTCTCTACAATATCCTGTCTGCTAAATCAATTAAGCAAAGACCTAGAAAGACAATGATCATCTAAAGGATTTAGCATTTTAATGATATGATCGTGAGGACTTGAAAGTCCGTTTAAGAAATATAGTGGTTACTTGATTAATTCATGTCTGGTCTGAATTTCTTTTAGAATGGTATCAGCGATGTGAAATGTGTAAATGTACAAAGTTTCCATAAATCTCATGGAGCACCTGTGTAGTGTACCTTGGGTGGCAGTGAGATGTGGTTAAAAACACCTCCGTTCCCATGACTTTCATGATATCACACCCTGAGTTTCTCTCGCTTTTCATTCAGCCTGGCCTTCTCCATCTCCTTAACTGATTTCTCTTCCCAGTCTTCAAATGGCGTTGCTCCTTGAACTCGGTCTGGGGTCCTCTCTGCTCCACACAGACTCCTGGGGCCATCTCTGATGGCACAGCTTTAAACACTGTCTGTATGCTGAGTTCAACTTAAGCTTGACACTGCAGTTTCTATCCTGTCCTGATCCCTCCTAAGGTTGAGACTGGATTTCTGTCCCATTGTATGGCTGACATCTCTGCTTGGCTGTTTCCCGGGCCACAAACCCTCCGTGTATTCCAACTGGCCTGAGAGGCAGGATGGCAAGTTGGTGAGACATCTCGGCTTTGGAATCACTTACCTCTGGGTTTTCCTCCAGGTTCTGCCACTTGGTGCTCTAGATTCCAGAGCTGGTTACTTAACCTCTCTCTGTGCCTCAGGTTCCTCTTCTGTAAACAGGAGATAATGTCAGTGTCTCATGTCACGGTTGTGTGAGGATTAAAATTCAGTGAGAAGAATGCATGTAAATGACTTAGCACAGCGGCAGGTGCATCCTCAGGGCACAGTACATGATGCTGATAAGCTCGCCACCCCTGTGGTCAAGGGGGCTGACCAGGTGTCTGACTTGAGGGTGGTGTCTGTTACTGAGATGGGGAAGACTGGGAGAGGAACAGGGCAGGGAGGAAGATGGGGGAGTATTAGTTTTCTGAGGCTGTCATACAAATTACTACCAACTTGGTGGCTTATAGCACCAGAAATGTATTGACCACAATTCTGGAGGCCAATTCTGCTCCCTCTAAAGGTTCCAGGGGAGAATCTATTCCTTGCCTCTTCCAGCATGGGGTGGCTGCCCCAGCCTTCCTTGGCTTACAGCCACATCACTCCAATCTCTTCTTCCATCATCACATGACCCTCTCTTGCTCTATGTTTCTGTGTCTCCTCCTTTCTCTTCGAATGACACTTGTGATGACATTTAGGGTCCACCTGAAATAATCCTGGATCCTTAAACACATCTGCAAAGACCCTCTTTTCAATTAATCTTGGAAGCCTTAAGCACATCTGCAAATCTCAGGATCCTTAAACATCTGCAAAGACCTCTTCAAATAAGGTCACATTCACCATTGCCAGTAGATGTCTTTGGCGGGGCCACTTTTCAGCCTACCCTAGGGAGGCATCCCTCAGTGAGGTCCCCTTGCTCCCCACATCTGGATCATTACCTGTGTCCGTCTTCTACATCTCTGCCTCCTTCCTGTCACCACCATATCCCAAGGAATTACAAAATGTGAGAAAAGCTGTATCGGTGGAGGCCATCTTTAGACTAGTCAACAGGGTGAGGGCAGTTCATTGTGTTTTGTCCCATGCAGGAGAGATAGAGACAGGACACTAAATTATATATCTAGAATAATTTTAACTATGGCAGTATATGTGTCTAGGAAACAGACAGAGTATTTTTAGGTCTCCATTAGTTCTTTATAAGATTATGTCATATGCAAATCACGATAATATGACTTCTTCCTTTCCAGTCTGGCTGCCTTTCATATCTTCTTCTTGCATTGGTATTACATTGGTTGATTTTTGTATGTTGAACCACTGTAGTGGATTGAAAAATGTCTCCCAAAAGTTTGTCCAACTGGAACCTCAGAATGTGACCTTATTTAGCAATAGGATCTTTGCAGATGTATTAATTATGATGAGGTCATCTTGGAGTAGGGTAGGCCCTAAATCCAGTGCCTAGTGTCCGTATAAGAAAGCCACATAGAGACATAGGCACACACAGAAGAAAGATGGTTATGTGGCAATAGAGGCAGATATTTAAATGATGCAGCTAGATGCTGAGGAGTGCCAAGGACTTCCAGCAACCACCAGAAGCTAAGAGAGAGACATGGAACAAATTCTTTCCTATACCTTCCTAAAGGAACCAACTCTGCCAGCACCCTGATCTCGGACTTTCAGCCTCCAGAACTGTGAGAGAATAAATTTTATGTTGTTTTAAGTCCCCCAGTTTGTGATAGCACCCCTAGGAAGCTAATAAAACCTCCTTACATTCCTGGGATAATTCCCACCTGTTCATGGTATGTAATCAGTCCCCTTCATATACTCTTGGATTGGGTTTGCTAGTATTTTGTTGAGGATATTTGCATGTATTGTCATAAGGGATGTTAATCTGTGGTTTTCTCTTCTTATGATATATTTGTCTAGTTTGATATCAGGATACTGCTAGCCTCATGGAATGAATTAGGAAGTATGCTCCCCTCTTCTAGTTCTTGGACGACCCATCATCTCTTATCTCACCTACAGCAGGAGCCTTGAAATTGGATGTCTGCCTCACACCCTGCAATCTCATCTCCACATTATGACCAGAGTGATCTTTAAAAAAAAAAAAAAAAAAAAAGTGTTACTATTTCAATTGATAAATGAATTGTATATATTTATGGTGTACAACGTGGTATTTTGATATATGTACACATTGTAGAATGGCTAAATCAAGCTAATTAACACACCATTTTTTGTAGTGAGAATACTTAAAATCTACTCTCTCAGCAATTTTCAAATACACACTACATTGTTATTGACTGTAGTCACCATGTTGTACAGAGTGATTTTCTCAGTGGACAGCTCTGTGCACATCCCTCAGAGCCGCAAGGCAGTGATATCCAGGTTCCTGAACAGGGTCTCCAAAACCCTCCACCCACTGGTCCTTTCCTTCCTGTCTCGCCACATCTCCCAGGTCCATGTCTCAGCTATGTGAGGTCCTTTCCAGTTCTGTAAGCACATCCCAGTGTTAGATCAGAGATATGTTGCAGTCCTAACTCCAAGTACCCATAAATGTGGCTGTATTTCACAATAGGGTCTTTGCAAATGTAATTAAGTTAGGATGTGGTCATAGTGAATTGGGGGGTCGGGGTTAAGCCAAATGACTGTGTCCTTAGAAGAGGAGGAGAAGAGATAGACACCGACAAAGGAGAGAAGGGTCAGGTGGAAATGGAGGCAGAGATTCGAATGATGTGTGTATAAGCCAAGAACACCCGGGGCTATCGGAACCCGGGAGAGCCAAGGAAGGATCCTCCCCTGGAGTGTTCGGAGGAAGCACGGCACTGCCAATACCTTGAATTCAGACTTCCAGCCTCCAGAACTAGGAGAGAATAAACTTCTGTTGTTTTAAGCCACTGAGTTTGTGGTTCTTTTTCCAGCAGCCCTAGGAAACTCATATAAGGATATAGGAGGTTTATTTACAAATGAGTTTGTTGCTTCTTTAGTGGTCTGTATCTCATAGCACTAGAAAGAATAGAAAAGTTAATTCCAGATAATGTGATGTATCTCTTTTGTTTTTCATAGACAAAGGGTGGAGGATATGAAAGTGAAAGTGCTTACCCAAACGCAGAACTTGTGTTCTTGGAGATCCACAACATTCATGTCATGCGAGAGTCACTACGCAAATTAAAAGAGATTGTGTACCCTTCAATCGATGAGGCACGGTGGCTCTCCAATGTGGATGGGACGCATTGGCTGGAATATATAAGGGTAAAGAGATCCAGTACTTTATATGCTTTCCAGTTAAGACTTCTTTGTGCCTGTGCCATAAATACGTATATCTCCAAGTGGTTTTTCAACATTGCAAATAAGTGCCTCTTGGCTGTGTGCATGAACTTTCTTATTAAGTAGTTTCCATGGGCAGCATCAGACTGGGATCTTTGTGGAGGACTTTTGTGACATAGTGAAAAGGGGAAAATGCTTGCCTTAGGTCAGGCTTTTAAAGAACTTTGTGGCCCTTTAATAAGGAACCATATTTACTCCTGTAGTTTTTCTCCAGTATAAGATTTTTTCTTTCTTCTTCTTCTTTTTTTTTTTTAATGTGATGCTAATATTTCCTAGTGATTCTCAGCTGATTGCATGCCATTCTTGTTTGGATTATTGACCAGAACTTCCAAAGCTCTCCCCAGAATTATTTTACATTGTTTTACATTTAATTGAAATTCAATGTAGCCTGATCTAATGTGCCTTTTTTTCTGAAGATGCTGCTTGCTGGGGCAGTAAGAATTGCTGATAAAATAGAATCCGGGAAAACATCTGTGGTGGTGCATTGCAGCGATGGTTGGGACCGAACAGCCCAGCTCACATCTCTGGCTATGCTAATGTTGGACAGTTACTACAGGACCATTAAAGGATTTGAAACTCTCGTAGAAAAGGAGTGGATAAGCTTTGGACACAGGTTTGCACTGGTAAGTTGAGACAGTGAGGTTTATGCTGGACTATTTTGCTGTATCATGGATGTAAACATCATGTGTGACACAAATCACACACACACACACACACACACACACACACACACGTGTGCAGGCTTTCTCTTCTGTATCATATCAGACCTGAATTGCCATAATAAAATACATGGACCTCAAGCATTGTATGTTCCTGGTAAGGCATTTTTATCTTAGTGTAGTTATGCCTTTTTTAAAAATTGAGATAAAATTCATATAATGTAGAATTAACCATTTAAAATGCTCAATTCGGCCGGGCGCGGTGGCTCAAGCCTGTAATCCCAGCACTTTGGGAGGCCGAGACTGGCAGATCACGAGGTCAGGAGATCGAGACCATCCTGGCTAACCCGGTGAGACCCAGTCTCTACTAAAAAATACAAAAAACTAGCCGGGCGAAGTGGTGGGCGCCTGTAGTCCCAGCTACTCGGGAGGCTGAGGCAGGAGAATGGTGTGAACCCGGGAGGCGGAGCTTGCAGTGAGCTGAGATCCGGCCACTGCACTCCAGCCTGGGTGACAGAGCAAGACCCCGTCTCAAAAAAAAAAAAAAACAACAACAAAAAAAATAAAATGCTCAATTCGGTGTCCTTTAGTAGATTCACAATGTTATGTAACCATCACCTCTAGTTTCAAAACATACTCTGGCCAGGCGCAGTGGCTCACGCCTGTAATCCCAGCTCTTTGGGAGGCCCAGGCAGGCAGATCACCTGAGGTTGGGAGTTCGAGACCAGCCTAGCCAACATGGTGAAACCCCGTCTCTACTAAAAATACAAAAATTAGCTGGACATGTTGGCAGGTGCCTGTAGTCCCAGCTACTCAGGAGGCTGAGGCAGGATAATTGCTTGAACCTGGGAGGCAGAGGTTGCAGTGAGCCGAGATCGTGCCACTGCACTTCAGCCCGGGCAATAGAGCAAAACTCCGTCTCAAAAAACAACAACAACAACAACAAAACAAAACAAAAAACAAAAACAAAAAACCATACTCTTCACTTCAAAGGAAATGCTGTATACATTAAACAGTCATTCTTCACTTACCCCAGCCCCTGACAACCACTAATATTTCTGTCTTCATATACATTCACCTTTTCTAGGTACTTTATATAAGTGGAATCATACAGTGTCCTCCCATGACTGAGTTATTTCACTAAGCATAATATTTTCAAGGTTCAGCCATGTTGTGACAAAGAGCAAATTTTCATTATTTTTTATAGCTGAATAGTATTCCCTTGTGTGTATAGACCACATTTCGTTTATCTGTTCATCTGTTGATGGATGCTTGGGTTGTTTCCACCTTTGCTATTGTGAAGAATACTGCTGTGAATGTTAGTATGTAAGTTTTCTGCCATAACAAGCTACCACAGACTGCATGGTTGAAACAACAGGAATTAATTTTCTCATAATTCTGGAGACTGGAAGTCCAAAATCAAGGTCCCAGCAGGATTGATTTCTCTTGAGGTCTCCCTTCTTTCCTTGCATATGGCCACCCTCTGGCTACCTCTTCACAAGGTCTTTCTTCCCTTTGGGAGCTACTGGACACTCCTGCTGTGTCTCTGTGTGGCCAAATGTCCTCATTTCATAAGGATACGAGTGAGATTGGGGTAGGACCCACTTTAATGCCCTCATTTGAACTTAATCACCTCTTTAAAGGCCCTGTCTCCAAATATGGACACATTCCTGAGCTACTGAATGTTCAGGCCTCAATTTTGGGGATCACAATTCGGCCTATAACAACTTGCTTTCAACCTAGGGGGTTATATACCTAGGAGTGAAATTGTGAGGTCATCCAGTAGGGCATTCTTGGGCTGCCATTTGTGTTTTAGTCCAACTGGCAGCTACTTCTGATCTGTCCAAGCCATTGAGCTGTTAGGGATCTGTCTGAACTGTGCATTGAATGGGAATACTCCTGAAGTCCCCATTAGACTTGCTGTGGAAAGCAGGAGGATGGGTAGTGCAAGGATTTCCTTGGCTTTGGTGTGAGTGTGCCAAGCTTCCAGCTGTCCCTGCACTCCTGGGGTGGAGCCCCTGCAAGAGGACCTCCCAGACAGAAGGGGCAAGTCCGCAGTCTCTGAGCTGCATGCCCTTTGGGAGCTACTGGCAGATCCCTGGACATTTTCCTTCCCCTCTTTTGCCTTCATTCCCTCCTCTCTGAAATCGGGCATTTTGTGGGAGAAATGAGTTTATATGTGTCAAATGTTTAGGGCAATGCTTGGCCCATGCTAAGTGCCAGGGAAGTTTTAAACAACATCACCAACTCCTTTGTTTCTTCCCCCCTCAGCAAAAGCTGGTCTCGGTAAGGAAGAGAGAGTGTGTGGAATCTTTCCTGATGTTTGTATTGGGCCATCTCAGAAGACTCAGAGGCCACTGCCTTCTACCTTCCTCCCCAAACTGTGTGTCCTAGGGGAGAGAAAGCTTGAACGGGTGCTTTGCCAGAGGGGTAGTGGTGAAGGCTACCTAGTGAGATGCCAGCGATGGCAGCATGCACTGGGACTGAGCAGAGGTGCACGCATCAGGGTGTGCCTACAGTCCTCTGCTCCCATGCCTACTTGCCATTGCTGGGGCTCACTGCACCATGGTCACAGTGAAGGCAATAGGACTATCAGATTCCTAATGGCCTCAATTTACTAAGCCACCACTATGTGTTTGGCACTGTTAACGTGCAGCATCTTGTTTAATCCTGATAGTAATATCATTGACAGATGGGGAAACTGAGGTTTCAAGAATGTGGGTTATCTGCCTAAAGTCACACAGCTAGTTAGGGTAGAGCCAGCCTTTAAACAGTGATTTCAAGCCTGCAACCACCCACCCTCTGGGTCTGTGTACCCTACCTGGAGTTCTGTGAATAAGCCATCAGGGCTTCCAGCTGAGGCTGATCCTGCCCTTGCCCACTTGCCTCCATCATGGAACTTTCTAATTGTTCTTCCCTCTATCCTGCCTCCATTCCCCCCCTTCCCTAGATCATTCCCATTGGTGTAGAGACATTCTGTTATATCCTAAAAAAAAAAAAAAAAAAAACCCTCTTGACCCCACAGCCCTCCTCAGGTGTCACCCTGATTTTCTGCTCTTCTTTACAACAATCTCCTCAAAACTGTTGTCTGTACTCACTGTCACTATTTCTCTCCTTCCAGACTGTCTTGAAAGCACTTCAGCCAGGATTCCTTGTCACAATGCGCCCCCCCCAACCTGGTCTTGTCACAGTCATCACTTGTTTTATTTGGCCTGGGCATTCGATGCTGTTGATTCTTCCTTTCTTCCAAACACTTTCGTCATTAGACTTCTAGGTTTCTATGACCTTTTGAATTTCCCCCAACTTTCAGGTCTTCCCTCATCTTCCCAACCTCTTAATGTTGGGGTGTCCCAGGGATGAGTCCTTGGATCATTTTTCTTCTCTTTGTGGTTAACCTGTTAGTGATCTCAGCCAGTCCCACAACTTTGAATACATGGATAGCATATCTGTGATCTCATCTCCATTGCCCCTGATGCTCCCGCAACTTAGGCCTTATCAACCCCCTTAGGCAGTCTCCTAAGTGGCTGTCCTAGTCTGTTTGTGTTTTTACAAAGGAATACTTGAGGCTGGGTAATTTAGAGAGAAAAGAAATTTATTTGGCTCACGGTTCTGCAGACTGTACAAGAAGCATGGTGCCGGCATCTGCTTCTGGTGAGGGCCTCAGGCTGCTTCACTCACGGTGGAAGGTAAAGGGGAGCCAGTGTGTAGAGATCACATGGTGAGAAAGGAAGCAAGAGAGAGGGGAGAGGGTGCCAGTCTGTTTGTAACAACCACCTCTCTCGGGAACTAACAGAGAACTCACTCACACACTCCCCCACCCAAGGAGGGATTAATTTATTTATGAGGGATCCACCCCCATGACCCAACATCTCCCATTAGGCTCCACCTCCAACATTGGGGATCAAATTTCAACATGAGGTTTAAGAGGACAAACATCCCAACAATAGCAGTAGCCTTTCTGCAACCTAGCTCTGTCTGATCCGTCGCCCCCACTGGAGCCAGATGGAGCATTCCAAACAACAGATCAGATGCTGCCACTCCCCAGTATGAGTCCCTCAGCACCTTCCTGTAGCACACAGGATTATGAGCAAACTCCTAGTGTGTGCTCAAAGCCCTTGGTGATCTGGCCCTAGCTATATCTCCAGCCTCATCTCTCATCTTCTTTCCCTTGCCCCATGTAAGCCTCAGCTACTTGTGGCTTTCTTAGTGTCCCCCACCACATTCCCACTGGTTATCAATTCCTGGCTACCCGGGAAGCAGGCATCTCCCTGTCCTTCAAGGTTTATCTCAAATGAAATGTCCTTCATGACTATGACTCGCATGACTGTCCCTCCCTGTTCCTTCCCCTACCCCATCCTAGGATGGTTCACTCATTCCCTTGTGCTCCCACCATACCCACTACATACTTGGAAGCCCTTGGAACACTTTATTGCCCTTGTCATTTATACATCTTTGTCCCTTGACTAGACCACAAATGAATTGTTCATCAAGCGCAAGTACAGTGTCTCATTTGCTTTAGTCTCCTAGGTGCCTAGCCAAGGACCTGGCCTCTACCAGACACCATGACAATGTTTGACATTCCGAGGGCCAGGCATGATGCCTTGCATATGCCATAGGAGTTCCATGGCTATCTGTTGAAAGAATGAATCCTAAATTGTGAACTGTCAGTGTAAAACAGTTCCCTAGGTGCCTTAAATACTGAACAGCAGGTCCTACAAGGATTTTATAGCGAGGCAATGCATGGAGCTACTATGGGGAACAGTATGGTGAATCCTCAGAAAATTAAACGTGGAACTACCACATGATCTGACAATTCCGCTGATGGGTATATACCCCAAAGAAGGGAAAGCAGGAGCCCAAACAGATACGTGTACATTGGTGTCCATGGTAGCTTTATTCACAATAGCCCGAAGGTGGAAGCAACCCCAGTGTCCATCAGGAGATGAATGGATAAACAAAATGTGCTCTAGCTATACAGCCATGCGGTGTGTGACGATGAGGGTACATTCTGAGAAATGCATCATTAGGTGATTTTGTAATTGTGTGGACATGATAGAGTATACCTTACAGAAACCTAGATGGAAAACTTGCTAACATCTAGGCTATATGGTACATACAGCCTATTACTCCTAGGCTGCAACCCTGTATGGCATGTGACTAGACTGAATACTGTAGGCAACTGTAATACCGTGGTAAGTATTTCTGTATCTAAACATAGAAAAGGTACAGTAAAAATATGGTATTGTAACCTTATGGGACAACCATTGGATATACAGTCGTCATTGACTGAAACGTCGTTATGTGGCACATGATTATACAGTGCAATGTTAGTCTTAAAAAAGGAAATTCTGACATGTGCTGTAACATGGATGAACCTTGAAAACATGCTCAGCAAAATAAGCCAGCCACAAAGGACAAATATTTATTTTTCCACTTATATGAAGAACCTAGAATAATCAAATTCATAGAGACAGAAAGTAGAATGGTCATTGCCAGGGGCTAGGAGGTGGGGAATGGGGAGTTAGTGATTAATGGGTATAGAGTTTCTATTTGGAAAGATTAACAAGTTCTAGAAATGGTGATGATTGTATAATAACACGAGTGTGCTTGATGCCACTGAACTGGACACTTAAAAATGGTTAAGATGAGATTGGATGCAGTGGCTCATGCTCGTAATTCCCAGCACTTTGGGAGGCTGAGGTGGGAGGATCTCTTGAGGTCAGGAGTTAAAGACCAGCCTGGGCAGTATAGTGAGACCCCATCTCTACAAAATAATTAGCTGGGCATGGTGGCTCACACCTATAGTCCCAGCCACTCTGGAGGCTGAGGTGGGAGAATCACTCGAGCCCAGGAGTTAGAGGCTGCAGCAGGCTATGCTCGTGTCACTGCACTCCAGCCTGGGTGACAGAGCGAGCCCCTGTCTCTAAAACATAAAAATAATGGTTCAAATGATAAATTATATGTCATGTGTATTTCGCCACAATTAAATTTTTTTTTATAAAGAAGGCAATACACTATTACTCTGAGATGTTAATATTGATTTGGTCATTTCTTTGTTTTTGTGTCTTTCCAGGTGGCAATTTCATAGAGTATTTTTGCTCTTTCTATGTGATTGCTTTGTATTTTCTTAATGAGTTTTTTTCCCCACATCCTTTTGCTCATAGTCATATTATTTGAAGCTTCTCTTAGAATCCTCACCCTTCAGCTATCTTTTTACTTGTGGCATTTTCAGTGTTTTGGCAATTGTATTTATGTATTTGAGAATACTATCTTTTACCTTTTGGTATTAATCTATTGATAACTTATAAAGTATCAAAAGATATGAAATACAATACTGGACTGCCTTAAGCAAGGACCCTACCTTTACCATTTCAAGATTGAGTTCTTGGGGTTCTCTGAGTCATGAAGAATTGGTTAAAAGTTGTAGATTGTTAATCATTAATTATTTTGATTCTCAGACTTCCTGACATTTCTGAAAAATGGAAAAAATGTTTTTATACTTGTAGAGAAAATGGCATTCATAATGTACTTTATGAACTGCTAATTGGCATCCTACGTTGACAATGTACACTTAGGGTGGTGGCTGGTCTTGACCCTACCATTTTAACTGAAGTTTGCTAGCTAGTTGCTTATACTTTCTTGATATGAACTATATTAAAGAGAAATTATAAAACAATCAACATGTACAAATGCTGTAAACTGAAATTTTGTTTTCTAAAAGTAATGGAAGTCATTTCGATTTGATAGACATTTTTGAGTGCCTGTTACGTGCCGGGAATTCTATTAGGCCCGATGAAACATGATTCTTACCACTGGACAACTTACAGTGACTTTCAAGAGGACCATAACATAGGTTAAAACGTTTAACCTTCTGTTTCTTTTCAGCGAGTGGGCCATGGTAATGACAACCATGCTGATGCTGACCGATCTCCTATATTTCTGCAGTTTATTGATTGTGTTTGGCAAATGACAAGACAGGTAAGAGATTTCAAATATATTTCTATATAGTCTTTGCTTTAAATATATCTTAAAGATTAAACTATTATCGCTGTTTCATTCAAAATGAATTTGTGTAAAATATGACCCCATTATTTAACACAATTTGATTCTAATTCACTTAGAAATATAAGCAGAACATTAGAAACAACCAATTTCACACCAAAAGTTACTTCTCTTTGCAAATGGTTTTTATCAGTCATCTGGTCCACTGGGTCCAAACCAAGGCCATACTCCTCTATAGATTCTGCTGCTTTTGCTCCCTTTCAGAAGGTTAAGGAAGTACAGTCTCCTGCTGAGCAGTTCATCTAAGATTTGGCCAGATGTTAGAAATGAGGATGGGAATGAACTGCTAGTACATGGGATTAGACCAGGCAATCCAGGAATCTCCACACTCTGCCCCAGTCCAGAGCCTCTCCCACCCGCAAGGTCACTGAGGGAAATGAGTGTCCAAAAACCAATGGCACAGAGGAGGCTGCATAGCATTTTGCTGTTAGCTGGTGCGAAGTTCCCAAACCCCAACACACAGGGCCCTGGTAAACAAGGGAGCCATCTAGGGATCCCCTTCCCTTGAGCTGATCAGGCCCATTGGCTTCAGTTCAAAGTAGATCATAAGGCCATAGTTCCTGCACTGTTTTTGTTTTTGTTTTTTTTTTTTTGCTGTTGTTGTTGTTATTGTTGTTGTTTTCCCCCTCATCTCCAACATCTAAACCTGAGTTTGGTCTCCTATCCTTATGATAAGAGACAGTGCCAGGGCAATGGACCTGGAACCGGAGAGAGAGACAGGCAAAAGAGAGTAGTTTCCCCAGTGCCTGCTGCCCAGCCTGGCTGAGGGTGGGGCTGTGGGGTACAGAACAAGTTAGGGGGCTGAGATCCAGGGTCTGGCCTTCTCCTGCTGGTCATTCACCAGGAGCTCTGGCCTTGGCTGCTTCAGTCATGGGGAAGGGAAGCAGCCAGGACACTGCCGGTGATCTGCAGGGTTTCTACCAACAGCCCTGCTGCTCTTGATTGATTCTCCTGCAGCCTTATCACCATCAGCCATCTGCCTCCCTACTGCAGAAAGTCTGTGAAATACTAGGCCTGTTTCCCCACTGAGAGCTACTGTTACTGATGGCAGTGTGCGTTGGGGCAGAAAGAAGGTTGACAGTCACGATGCTGCCTGTGCTGTCCCGCTCCCCAGCAGCTCTGCCCTGAGGAGGACCTGGAGAACTCAGAAGATGGCTCTCCACCTTGAGTGCACACAGCCAGCCCCTGGGAACCTTCTTCCTGTGATCCTGGGGACAGGCTCAGGTGTGTGTAAAAGTTCCCCAGGTGATTCAGATGTGCAATTGAGTTTGAGAACCAGTGATCTAGCTTAGTGCTCCAAATGTGGTCCTGAGAACTTGTTAGAGACACCAATCTTCAGCCTCACTGACGACCTGCCAGTGCTCTGGGTGTGGGACCCAGCCCTCTGGTTCCACAAGCCCTTCTGGGGGCTGATGGATGCTCAACTTTGAGACCATTGCTGTAGACTAACACTGCTCAAACCTTAAAGAGCACGCAAATCCCCTGGGGCTGTTATTGAAATGCAGATTCTGATTCAGTGGGACTGGGGCAGAGCCTGAGATGTCACATTTCTGATAAGCTCTCAGGTGATGCCAGCGGGTCACAGATCACATTTTCAGTGGCAAGGGAGCACAGAGACATACCTTTAGAAATAAGGAACAAAGGGGAGGGGGTCTGAATAGCCAAAGCAGATTTCATGGAGTCCTCAGGCCCTCACTTAGAAATTAACACTGACTTTTACACCCAGCTTCAACAAACTAATTGGGGTCTTACATGGTCTGATGGCCAGGTCACAGGTGATTAAAGATGGCCTGTTAGAGAGCTGGCCTGGGTAAGAGGGGCTGGTCCCAGAGGTAGGTATGCTGATGGTGCAGGTGAAAGGGCAGCAAACACACTCCACAAGCACAAAGGCTGGCCTGAAGCCTTACTGTTTTTTAGTGCCAGGCACTATTGCTAATTGTGTTGATGCTGAGCCAGTAACAAAATTAAATGATTGTCATGTTCAGGTTAGGACAAGAAAGTATGAAACACATTTTAGAAAAATTGCATAAAAAGGTTGAACACAAAAAATGATTGCAGTGCTTCTAAAGGGATAAGCACCATTTTTGTGGATGTGAAATAGCTTATTCCTCCCAAATGTGGATTTTTTAACATCTTCAAACTGACCTCCATTCTTTACACTGCTTAGTGCCTGTTTTCATCTCTAAGCCATGTCATTTTTGTGCTTTTATTGGATTTTAAGAAAATAAGGGATTTGAATTGAAAAAAAAAAAGGGGACTGGGGCAGAGTGTAGAGATTCCTGGATTGCCTGGTCTAATCCCATGTACTAGCAGTTCATTCCCATCCTCATTTCTAACATCTGGCCAAATCTTAGATGAACTGCTCAGCAGGAGACTGTACTTCCTTAACCTTCTGAAAGGGAGCAAAAGCAGCAGAATCTAGAGAGGAGTAGGGCCTTGGTTTGAACCTAGTGGACAAACCTCTCACAGCTCTAACATTCTGACTGTGAAATGTGTGTATAATTAATTTCTTTTAAAATTACATTGTTAATGCATTAGCAGAGACATCAATGATTAGTCTTTATCAGTTCATTAACAAATGAATGAGATATATAGCAGGTATAAGATGCATTCATATGAAAGATTATATTTAGGTTGCCTACTGTAACGTAAACTATGCAGTGTAAAATTGTCAGAAATAGCAGAATAAAATGAACTGAATAGTCTGTATGTGAACAAAGAAACTAAGGGAAAAATAATTGAGGGACTCTTTAGAGAAGATTCCCAAAGACACTCTATGATATCCATAGTTTAATACAATCCTTACTCTTATGGATAGGTTTAATAGTCATTGATATTTTTGTTGAGCCTCAAGAGGTGCAGAATTGGGGCCAGGTATGGTGGTTCACGCCTATACTCTCAGCAATGCAGGAGGCTGAGGTGGGAGGATTGCTTGCTTGAGGCCAGGAGTTCAAGACCAGCCTGGGCAACATAGTGAAACCCCCATCTCTTCAAAAAACAAAAATTAAAAAAATAGCCAGGGGGCGGAGCAAGATGGCCAAATAGGAACAGCTCCAGTCTCCAACTCCCAGCGCGAACGACACAGAAGACATGTGATTTCTGCATTTTCAACTGAGGTACCGGGTTCATCTCACTAGGGAGTGCAGGACAATCGGTGCTGGTCAGCTGCTGCAGCCCGACCAGCGAGAGCTGAAGCAGGGCAAGGCATCGCCTCACCTGGGAAGCGCAAGGGGGATGGGAATCCCTTTTCCTAGCCAGGGGAACTGAGACACACAACACCTGGAAAATCAGGTCACTCCCACCCCAATACTGCGCTTTACCAAGGATCTTAGCAAACGGGCACACCAGGAGATTGTATCCCACACCTGGCCGGGAGGGTCCCACACCCACAGAGCCTCCCTCATTGCTAGCACAGCAGTCTGCGATCTAACGGCAAGGCAGCAGCGAGGCTGAGGGAGGGGCGCCCGCCATTGATGAGGCTTAAGTAGGTAAACAAAGCCACTGGGAAGCTCGAACTGGGTGGAGCTCACAGCAGCTCAAGGAGTCCTGCCTGTCTCTGTAGACTCCACCTCTGGGGACAGGGCACAGCTAAACAACAACAACAACAGCAAAAAAAAAAGCAGCTGAAACCTCTGCAGACGCAAACAACTCTGTCTGACAGCTTTGAAGAGAGCAGTGGATCTCCCAACACGGAGGTTGAGATCTGAGAACAGACAGACTGCCTGCTCACGTGGGTCCCTGACCCCTGAGTAGCCTAACTGGGAGACATCCCCCACTAGGGGCAGACCAACACCCCATACCTCACACGGTGGAGTACACCCCTGAGAGGAACCTTCCAAAGCAAGAATCAGAGAGGTACACTCGCTGTTCAGCAATATTCTATCTTCTGCACCCTCTGCTGCTGATACCCAGGCAAACAGGGTCTGGAGTGGACCTCAAGCAATCTCCAACAGACCTACAGCTGAGGGTCCTGACTGTTAGAAGGAAAACTAACAAACAGGAAGGACACCCACACCAAAACCCCATCAGTACATCACCATCATCAAAGACCAGAGGCAGATAAAGCCACAAAGATGGGGAAAAGGGGCAGAAAAGCTGGAAATTCAAAAAATAAGAGCACATCTCCCCCTGCAAAGGAACTCAGCTCATCGCCAGCAACGGATCAAAGCTGGACGGAGAATGACTTTGACGAGATGAGAGAAGGAGGCTCCAGTCCATCAAACTTCTCAGAGCTAAAGGAGGAATTACGTACCCAGCGCAAAGAAACTAAAAATCTTGAAAAAAGAGTGGAAGAATTGATAACTAGAATAATTAATACAGAGAAGGCCATAAACGAATGGACAGAGATGAAAACCATGACACAAGAAATACGTGACAAATGCACAAGCTTCAGTAACCGACTCGATCAACTGGAAGAAAGAGTATCAGCGATTGAGGATCAAATGAATGAAATGAAGCGAGAAGAGAAATCTAAAGAAAAAAGAAGAAAAAGAAATGAACAAAGCCTGCAAGAAGTATGGGATTATGTAAAAAGACCAAATCTACGTCTGATTGGGGTGCCTGAAAGTGAGGGGGAAAATGGAACCAAGTTGGAAAACACTCTTCAGGATATCATCCAGGAGAACTTCCCCAACCTAGTAAGGCAAGCCAACATTCAAATTCAGGAAATACAGAGAATGCCACAAAGATACTCCTCGAGAAGAGCAACTCTAAGACACATAATTGCCAGATTCACCAAAGTTGAAATGAAGGAAAAAATCTTAAGGGCAGCCAGAGAGAAAGGTCAGGTTACCCACAAAGGGAAGCCGATCAGACTAACAGCAGATCTCTCGGCAGAAACTCTACAAGCCAGAAGAGAGTGGGGGCCAATATTCAACATTCTTAAAGAAAAGAATTTTAAACCCAGAATTTCATATCCAGCCAAACTAAGTTTCATAAGTGAAGGAGAAATAAAATCCTTTATAGATAAGCAAATGCTTAGAGATTTTGTCACCACCAGGCCTGCCTTACAAGAGACCCTGAAGGAAGCACTAAACATGGAAAGGAACAACCGGTACCAGCCATTGCAAAAACATGCCAAAATGTAAAGACCATCGAGGCTAGGAAGAAACTGCATCAACTAACGAGCAAAATAACCAGTTAATATCACAATGGCAGGATCAAGTTCACACATAACAATATTAACCTTAAATGTAAATGGACTAAATGCTCCAATTAAAAGACACAGACTGGCAAACTGGATAGAGTCAAGACCCATCAGTTTGCTGTATTCAGGAGACCCATCTCACATGCAGAGACATACATAGGCTCAAAATAAAGGGATGGAAGAAGATCTACCAAGCAAATGGAGAACAAAAAAAAGCAGGGGTTGCAATACTAGTCTCTGATAAAACAGACTTTAAACCATCAAAGATCAAAAGAGACAAAGAAGGCCATTACATAATGGTAAAGGGATCAATTCTACAGGAAGAGCTAACTATCCTAAATATATATGCACCCAATACAGGAGCACCCAGATTCATAAAGCAAGTCCTTAGAGACTTACAAAGAGACTTGACTCCCATACAATAATAATGGGAGACTTCAACACCCCACTGTCAACATTAGACAGATCAACGAGACAGAAAGTTAACAAGGATATCCAGGAATTGAACTCATCTCTGCAGCAAGCAGACCTAATAGACATCTACAGAACTCTCCACCCCAAATCAACAGAATATACATTCTACTCAGCACCACATCACACTTATTCCAAAATTGACCACATATAATTGGAAGTAAAGCACTCCTCAGCAAATGTACAAGAACAGAAATTATAACAAACTGTCTCTCAGACCACAGTGCAATCAAACTACAACTCAGGACTAAGAAACTCAATCAAAACCACTCAACTACATGGAAACTGAACAACCTGCTCCTGAATGACTACTGGGTACATAACGAAATGAAGGCAGAAATAAAGATGTTCTTTGAAACCAATGAGAACAAAGATACAACATACCAGAATCTCTGGGACACATTTAAAGCAGTGTGTAGAGGGAAATTGATAGCACTAAATGCCCACAACAGAAAGCTGGAAAGATCTAAAATTGACACTCTAACATCACAATTAAAAGAACTAGAGAAGCAAGAGCAAACACATTCAAAAGCTAGCAGAAGGCAAGAAATAACTAAGATCAGAGCAGAACTGAAGGAGATAGAGACACAAAAATCCCTCCAAAAAATCAATGAATCCAGGAGTTGGTTTTCTGAAAGGATCAACAAAATTGATAGACCGCTAGCAAGACTAATAAAGAAGAAAAGAGAGAAGAATCAAATAGACGCAATAAAAAATGATAAAGGGGATATCACCACCGACCCCACAGAAATACAAACTACCATCAGAGAATACTATAAACACCTCTACGCAAATAAACTAGAAAATCTAGAAGAAATGGATAATTTCCTGGTCGCTTACACTCTCCCAAGACTAAACCAGGAAGAAGCTGAATTCCTGAATAGACCAATAGCAGGCTCTGAAATTGAGGCAATAATTAATAGCCTACCAACCAAAAAAAGTCCAGGACCAGATGGATTCACAGCTGAATTCTACTAGAGGTACAAGGAGGATCTGATACCATTCCTTCTGAAACTATTCCAATCACTAGAAAAAGAGGGAATCCTCCCTAACTCATTTTATGAGGCCAGCGTCATCCTGATACCAAAGCCTGGCAGAGACACAACAAAAAAAGAGAATTTTAGACCAATATCCCTGATGAACATCGATGCAAAAATCCTCAATAAAATACTGGCAAACCGGATCCAGCAGCACATCAAAAAGCTTATCCACCATGATCAAGTGGGCTCCATCCCTGGGATGCAAGGCTGGTTCAACATACGCAGATCAATAAACGTAATCCAGCATATAAACAGAACCAAAGACAAAAACCACATGATTATCTCAATAGATGCAGAAAAGGCCTTTGACAAAATTCAACAGCCCTTCATGCTAAAAACGCTCAATAAATTTGGTATTAATGGAACGTATCTCAAAATCATAAGAGCTATTTATGACAAACCCACAGCCAATATCATACTGAATGGGCAAAAACTGGAAAAATTCCCTTTGAAAACTGGCACAAGACAGGGATGCCCTCTCTCACCACTCCTATTCAACATAGTGTTGGAAGTTCTGGCTAGGGCAATCAGGCAAGAGAAAGAAATCAAGGGTATTCAGTTAGTTAAAGAAGAAGTCAAATTGTCCCTGTTTGCAGATGACATGATTGTATATTTAGAAAACCCCAGTGTCTCAGCCCCAAATCTCCTTAAGCTGATAAGCAACTTCAGCAAAGTCTCCGGATACAAAATTAATGTGCAAAAATCACAAGCATTCTTATACACCAGTAACAGACAAACAGAGGGCCAGATCATGAATGAACTTCCATTCACAATTGCTTCAAAGAGAATGAAATACCTAGGAATCCAACTTACAAGGGATGTGAAGGACCTCTTCAAGGAGAACTACAAACCACTGCTCAGTGAAATAAAAGAGGACACAAACAAATGGAAGAACATACCATGCTCATGGATAGGAAGAATCAATATTGTGAAAATGGCCATACTGCCCAAGGTAATTTATAGATTCAATGCCATCCCCATCAAGCTACCAATGAGTTTCTTCACAGAATTGGAAAAAACTGCTTTAAAGTTCATATGGAACCAAAAAGGAGCCCGCATTGCCAAGACAATCCTAAGTCAAAAGAACAAACCTGGAGGCATCATGCTACCTGACTTTAAACTATACTAGAAGGCTACAGTAACCAAAACAGCATGGTACTGGTACCAAAACAGAGATATAGACCAATGGAACAGAACAGAGTCCTCAGAAATAATACCACACATCTACAGCCATCTAATCTTGGACAAACCTGAGAAAAACAAGAAATGGAGAAAGGATTCCCTATTTAATAAATGGTGCTGGGAAAATTGGCTAGCCATAAGTAGAAAGCTGAAACTGGATCCTTTCCTTACTCCTTATATGAAAATTAATTCAAGATGGATTAGAGACTTAAATGTTAGACCTAATACCATAAAAACCCTAGAAGAAAACCTAGGTAATACTATTCAGGACATAGGCATGGGCAAGGACTTCTTGTCTAAAACACCAAAAGCAACGGCAACAAAGGCCAAAATTGACAAATGGGATCTAATTAAACTAAAGAGCTTCTGCACAGCAAAAGAAACTACCATCAGAGTGAACAGGCAACCTACAGAATGGGAGAACATTTTTGCAATCTACTCATCTGACAAAGGGCTAATATCCAGAACCTACAAAGAACTCAAACAAATTTACAAGAAAAAAACAACCCCATCAAAAAGTGGGCAAAGGATATGAACAGACATTTCTCAAAAGAAGACATTCATACAGCCAACAGACACACGAAAAAATGCTCATCATCACTGGCCATCAGAGAAATGCAAATCAAAACCACAATGAGATACCATCTCACACCAGTTAGAATGGCAGTCATTAAAAAGTCAGGAAACAACAGGTGCTGGAGAGGATGTGGAGAAATAGGAACACTTTTCCACTGTTGGTGGGATTGTAAACTAGTTCAACCATTATGGAAAACAGTATGGCGATTTCTCAGGGATCTAGAACTAGAAGTACCATATGACCCAGCCATCCCATTACTGGGTATATACCCAAAGGATTATAAATCATGCTGCTATAAAGACACATGCACACGTATGTTTATTGCGGCACCATTCACAATAGCAAAGACTTGGAATCAACCCAAATGTCCATCAGTGACAGACTGGATGAAGAAAATGTGGCACATATACACCATGGAATACTATGCAGCCATTAAAAATGGATGAGTTTATGTCCTTTGTAGGGACATGGATGCAGCTGGAAACCATCATTCTCAGCAAACGATCGCAAGAACAGAAAACCAAACACCGCATGTTCTCTCTCATAGGTGGGAACTGAACAATGAGATCACTTGGACTCGGGAAGGGGAACATCACCCACCGGGGCCTATCACGGGGAGGGGAGAGGGGGGAGGGATTGCACTGGGAGTTATACCTGATGTAAATGACGAGTTGATGGGTGCTGACGAGTTGATGGGTGCAGCACAGCAACATGGCACAAGTATACATATGTAACAAACCTGCACATTATGCACATGTACCCTAGAACTTAAAGTATAAAAAAAAAAAAAAAAAAAAAAAAAAGCCAGGCATGGTGGTGTGCACCTGTAGTCCCAGTTACTCGGGAGGCTGAGGCAGGAGGATTGCTTCAATCCAGGAGTTCAAGGTTACAGTGAAGTATGATTGTACCAGTGCACTCCAGCCTGGGTGACAGAGTGAGACCCTGTCTCTAAAACAATAAAAAAAAAGGTGCAGAATTTTATTATAGATTACTGTGCTATGTATTTTTGGAAATCATACTTTTAGGTAAAAGGTACAGCTTCCAGGAGAAGAGGCCAAAACAAACTATGAATTGCAGCGACCTAATCTTTCATTTGTATTACTCCACCTGCTACTGTTTCCCTCATTGAGCTGTTTTCTGAGTTGAGCTTAATGCCATGACAACCCCTGAGTACAAATGGCAGCCTTGACCCAACATGAGTAGATGGAGCCTTTGTTTTCCAGTTTTCATGGGTACCGATGGGCTTGGACTGAGCCCTGCCCACTTTGACCTCCCATATCTGGTACCCAGTGGTCAGAATAAGGCTTGTTGTCACTGACTCTAGAACACACCTTCCCAAGCTCCCAGATCTACAATGCAGGCTCAGGGGCTAGGAATGAAGACTCATTGTCATAGTCTGTTTGGGCTGCTGTAACAAAATATTGTAAGCTGAGGTGGTTTATGAACAACAGAAACTTACTTCTCACAGTTCTGGAGGTCGGGAAATCCAAGATCAAGGCCCCAGCAGATTCAGTGTCTGGTGAGGGTTTGCTTCCTGATTCATAGATTAGCTGTCTTTTCACTGTAACCTGACATCATGGAAGGGACAAGAGAGCTCTCTTGGGCCTCTTTTAAAAGGGCACTAATCCCATTCACGAGAGCTCTACCCTCATGACCTAATCACTTCCCAAAGGCCCCACTTCCTCATACTACACCTTGGGGATTAGAATTTCAACATATAAATTTTGGGGGGATACAAATATTCAGTTCATAGCACTTATATGGCTTGAAAATATGTCAGTAATTTGCTATCTTGTTAATAAACATTTATTTTTAAAAGTTTGAGAATTATAAAATATAGGACAAAACCCTGGATCTTTCACTCCTATCCTTGATTTAATAAGGCTTCAGTACACAAAAATGTCATATATTTGCTTACAATTCACAAATTCTGTGGTGCCAATAATTTTTGAATAGGGCATAACTAAGCAGCATAGAGAAGTCCTGGGAAGATTGGACATAGTGTGCCTGGCCTTTTAAAAGATAGCCATTTGAGCCGGGCACGATGGCTCATGCCTGTAATCCCAGCACTTTAGGAGGCTGAGATGGGAGGATCACTTGAGATCAGGAGCTCAAGACCAGCCTAGGCAACATAGCTAGACCTTGTCTCTACAAAAAAAAAGAAAAAAGAAAGAAAGAAAAACTAGCTGGGTTGTGGCAGTAGTCCCAGCTACTTGGCAGGCTGAGGTGGGAGGGATTGCTTGAGCCTTGGAGGTTGAGGCTGCAGCGAACCACAATTGCACCACTGCACTCCAGCCTAGGCAACAAAGTGGGACCCTGTCTTAAATAAATAAATACATGAATGAGAGAGAGAGAGAGAGAGAGAGAAATAGAGAAAGATAGCCGTTTGAAATGTGAGGCCACTGTCAGAGTTGCAAGGGGCAATCTTAAAGGCTCCAAGAAAGGATTAACCAGTAGAAATTGTTAGCATTTTAGCCAGAGACATCACATCGTTGATTTAGTTCATCTAAGAACAAGGATGCCAGTAAGAACCAGCAGAGTTAGTTTCCAGAGGTTTCTGAAGCAGTAATATTCTGATGGGATTCCTTAGAAGAGAGTTGTGTGTTTCTATGAGAGCAATCCTTAAGATGGAGAGAGAAGCAAATCTTAATCCACGGTATCTGAGTGTAATTCCTTAATTAAGCTAATGTAATAGCCTGGTGAAGAAAACAGTTTCAGGTGGAGTTTGGACAGTCCTGGATTGACCATTGTTCTAATAGAAAAGCCTGTTGCTAGTCTAGTAAAGTAGTAAAGCTAAACTAAAAAATAAACTTGTCTACCAGTGATCCTGATATGATCACTCTGGAGACGTGAAGATTTGTAATGATAGTGTGCACACAGCACTCTGATTGAACACTAGGTTTTTAAGTAAACTGACTTAAATACCAGTATGCTGGGTAGTACTGTTTGGCTTTGCTTCATTTAGTAGGTGATGAATATTTTACTGTGTTTTTACATTAGTTCTGGCACATGGTAAGCCCTCAGTACATGCCTGCTGTTATGGTGATTATTATCACTTCCAGATCATCTCATGGCCACAACACGCCAGCTACTGACTAGAACCTGCTGGCAATGGTAATAGTCTTCATTGGAATTCTGCAAAACCCCATCAAGAATTACCTAAAACTATCAAGATGATCTGTGGTTTTGCTTCCTCACTCTGCCAATATGGTGAATTACAGTAATTGATTTGTTTTGTAACATAGATTTTCATATGTTAAGCCAGTCTTACATTCCTAAAGTAAACCCCACTTGGTCATGTTGTATTACCTTGTTAAAATATGTTGCCAGGTTCAGCTTGGTCATTTACACTGGTAAGAAGTCAGGGGTGCTGTAATCCCAGCACTTTGGGAGGCTGAGGCGGGTGGATCATGAGGTCAGGAGTTTGAGACCAGCTGAACCAACATGGTGAAACCCCGTCTCTACTAAAAATACAAAAATTAGCTGGGCGTGGAGGCGTGTGCCTATAATCCCAGCTACTCAGGAGACTGAGGCAGGAGAATCACTTGAACTGGGAGGCAGAGTTTACAGTGAGCCAAGATGGCACCATTGCACTCCAGCCTGGGGGACACAGTGAGACTCTGTCTCAAAAAAAAAAAAAAAAAAAAAAAAAGAGAATTCAGGGCTGTATGGTCATGGAGTTGTCTTTGCAGGAAGGTTCTTAACTAGGAGTTGTTTATTTAATAGATGCAGAGCTATTTGGATTTTCTATTTCTTCTTGAGTCACTTTGGGTACATGTTATGACTGGATCTACTGCTCCCCCTACCCCCAGCCTGGGATGTGGCTGCAGCGGGGAAGCTGGCATAATAGCAGGGCTCCCCTCATTTGTTTCCCTTCTCTCAGGGTCACAGTCCAGTACTGCCTGTTGCCAGTGTCTGAAAACAGTCATTTCTTACATTGTATCCAGCTTGCTAGATGTTTCTGGCAGAAGGGTGAGTCTGGGCTCTCTTCTACCGCCATGGTGAGAAGTGGAAGCTACATAAGCTTTTCTGGGCATTGAGTACAACAAATTGAGTTGCTTCTGGTTGTTTCTCAGCCAGATCTATAAGTTTGGACTTAAAACTGTAGGTAGTTGAACTTTACTTGGGCTCAGTCTTCCTTTAAATCTTTGACTATATTCCAAGTTATAGTTTCGCTGTCTTTCATACAAAAGTAATATTACTTTTAGAAATTGGACTCTATGACTAAACCTTGTTTTTCTCTTCATTTAAGTTTCCTTCAGCATTCGAGTTTAATGAGCTATTCTTGATTACAATTTTGGATCACCTTTATAGCTGTCTTTTTGGGACCTTTTTGTGCAACTGTGAACAGCAGCGATTCAAAGACGTAAGTATACTGCGTCCTTGTCTGTTGCTTTCCGTGTGGCTCAGGCACCTCTTCTAGGAAGTGCCACTGTAGGAGGGCTGAGGGGAGGGAGGACTGTGCTCTGGTGCTATTGCTGACTGTAAATGCACTCCCAGGGTTCTGGCCAGCCCCACTGCATGTATCTAACACAAGCCCCTTCCTTTCTAGGCATGGGGGGCTGGGACCCAGCGAGCCCATGGCTCTTTCAGGAGTAGATGAGTGCTAGACCCTGGACCTCCTGACTCCAAGTTCATGTAGTCTCCACTGCACCAACTCCAAAGCTGTGGGATTCTGCTTTTCGTCCTCTGTGGTGTTGGCCAGATTGTACTTGAAGGCCTTGGAAATGGAGTCTGCCGATTAGCCAAAAAGCCCACTTTAGGTAGCAAGCTAACACTTTTTTACATCAAAGTAGTAAAGAAGCAGTTACCAAACTTTTCAGAGTTACGTCTCGCCTCTTTCTTTTTTCCTCAGTGTGGGATAGAAGAAAGACGTGGTCAAAAGTGAGAAGACATTGGAAAAAGGCAACTTAAGGAGTATGGTCCCGTTAATAGACAAGGACTACTGCCTGTGAGCCGAGTATGTTAGGACAATATAGAATTCAGGAGAAAACAGTCTGTCAGTAACACCCACCTCCCCCTCTCTCAGCAGCGTCCCCACAGTTGACAGCACCCTCATTCTGTGACCCCACCTTGTCCTGCCTCTTCCCTGCCTCCTTGGCCTCCCCTGCTCAGTCTCCTCTGACTGGCTGCCATTTTAACCAGTCTCTAAAGTTGGAGTCACCTGGGCCCAGTCCCAGGTCCTCTTCTCCCCTCAACTCTTGTTCTGTCTTGCCTCAGGGACCTAAATGCCTTTTCCTGCTCCTCCCCTACTCAGTACACAGCACCACTGGCTATCCAGATGCCAAGGCCAAATACACAGGAGTCAGCTTCCACTCCTCCCTCACCCTCACTCTGGCTACCACACCCAGTCCCTTGGTGAATGCTGCTGACCTTGTCCGAAAGTATATGTATATATGTATATATATATGTGTATATATATATATATTTTTTTTTTTTTGAGATGGCACTTTGCTCTTGTTGCCCGGGATGGAGTATAGTAGTACGATCTCAGCTCACTACAAGCTCTGCCTCCCGGGTTCAAGCGATTCTTCTGCCGCAGCCTTCCAAGTAGCTGGGATTACAGGCACCCACCACCACATCTGGCTAATTTTTTGTATGTTTAGTAGAGACAGGATTTCGCCATGTTGGGCAGGCTGGTCTTGAACTCCTGACCTCAGGTGATCCACCTGTCTCAGCCTCCCAAAGTGCTAGGATTACAGGCCCAAAGTATATTCTTAATCTGCCACTTCTTAACTGCCTTACAGCTATAAGCCTAGCTCAAGCCCCTACTGTCTCATGCCCCTACTGTCTCACATCTGGACTAAGGCAGAAACCCAGGAATGGGCTTCCCTGATTCTCTTTCTGACCTTCAGTAGTCCATTCTAAACATAGCAACCAGAGGGAGCATTCAGTAACTGAAATCTGATCATGTGCCTCTCCCCTGCTTCCCACTGCAGTTAGAGTAAAATCCACACTGCTGCAGGCCCAGCGTGATGGGGACTTGTTAACCTCCTAATAAAAACAAAAACATTTTTAAAAGAGTGATTTTATGTTATGTGAATTATATCTCAAAGCCATTTAAAACAAATAAAACCAGAAACAGAAGAATGAAGTTCATATATAGACTTTTAACCATGGTTTTATCTTTTTTTTTTTTTTTTTTTGAGAGGAGGAGTGCAAAATTCATTCTTAAATGAGCTCTCTTGATACATAATTTACATACCATAAAATTCACCCATCTAAAATGTACAATTTCATGGTTCTAGCATATTCACATATTTTGCTGCCATTACCAATATCTAATTTCATGAAATTTCTTTATTTTTATTTCTATTTTTTGTAGTGATGGGAGTCTTGCTATGTTGCCCAGGCTGGTCTCAAACTCCTGGCCTCAAGTGATGCTCCTGCCTCGGCCTCCCAAAGTGCTGGGATTATAGGTGTGAGCCACTGTGCCTGGCCTAATTTTATAAAATTTCTGTCACCTCCAAAAGAAATGGCATACTCAGTAGCAATTACTTCCCATTTTCCCCACCCTTATCCCCTAGCAACCATCAATCTGCTTTCTGTCTCTATGGATTTGCCTATTCTGGACATTTCATAGAAATGGAATTATACAATAGGTGAACGTCTATGACTGTCTTTTCCTTCGCTTAGCATAACGTTTTCAAGCTTCATCTATGTACCAATACATCCTTGTTATGGCTGAGCAATATTCCATTATATGGATAGACTGCATTTTGTTTATCCATTCATTAGTTGATAGAAATTTGGGTTGTTTCCACATTTTGGCTTTTAGGAATAATGCTACTATAACCATTCATGTACAAGTTTTTATGTGGACATATGCCTTCATTCATTTACACCTGCGAGTGGAATTGCCGGGTCATATGGCAACTATGTTTAACCTATTGAGAAACTACCAGATTGTTTTCCAAAGCAGTTGCACACACGAGCAATGTCTGAGGCTTCCAATTTCTCCACATTTCACCAACACTTACTATTTTCCTTTTTAAAAAATTATAGCCATCCTAGTGAGTGGGAAGTGGTATGTTGTGGTTTTAGATTTGCATTTCCCCAACAACTAATCATGTTGAGCATATTTCCATGTGCTTATTGGCCATTTGCATATCTTCTGTGGAGAGTGTGTATTCAGATCCTTAGTTCATTTTAAAATTGTGTTGTTTGTCCTTTTTATTATGGAGTTGTAAGAGTTCCTTATACATTCTTTGTATATTCAAGTCCCTTATAAGATACATGATTTGCAAAAATTTTATCCCACTCTGTGGGTTTTTTTTTTTTTTTTTTTTTTACTTTCTTCATGGGTGTTCTTTGAAGCACAAAATGTTTTAATTTTGATAAAGTGCAATTTCTTTTTTCTCTTGCTGCTTACACTTTTGGTATCATATCTAAGAAACCATTGCTTAACCCAAAGTCATGAAGATTTGCTCCTATGTTTTCTTCTAAGAACTTTATACTTTTAGCTCTTACATTGAGGTCTGTGATCCGTTTTGAGGTAACATTTGTATACGGTGTGAATTAAGGATCCAACTTCATTCTTTTGTGTGTTGGCTTTCTAGCTGTCCCAGCACCATTTGTTGGAAAGATTTTCTTTCCCTCATTCAATTTTCTTGCCACCCTTGTTGAAGATCAGTTGACCGTAAATGTCAGAGAGTTCATTTCTGTGCTTTCTGTTCTGTTCCATTGATCTGCATGTCTGTCCTTACGCCAGCACCACTGGCATTGATTACTGTAGCTTTGTGATAAGTTTTGAAAATGGGAAGTATGAGTCCTCCTACTTTGTTCTTTTTCAGGATTATTTTAGCTCTTCCAGATCCTTTGAATTATTGTTGGTGTTTCTCTTATAAATAAATGTATAAAAATTGAAATGGTCCTAATTGAATGTTCCTGTATTTAGATAGCTCATGGGAAGTCAGCAGCAGAATGGGAGAAAATGCTGTTGGCCTTGCCATTTTCTCATTTGACTTTGTCGTGCTTGATCCATTGTTTAATATTTACCTGCCTCACCATGCCTGCACATTTGGGTGTTTTTGTTCAGATGAGCAATGCAAGTAGGTGCAGTGTTTCTGAATAGTGTACTACAAAATTAGGGGAAGAAGAGATAACTTAGTAATATATTTACTTGTCTTTATAAAGCTTCTCCAGCCTGCCACCACAGCACATTTTCCTCCAGATAGCTCTGATTTTCCAGCACAAGGAATCTTAACTGTAAAGTCTATTCTCATTTCTCAATATTAAGAGTCACAGCCGGGCGTGGTGGCTTGCACCTATAATCCCAGCACTCTGGGAGGCTGAGGCGGGAGGATCACTTGAGGTCAGGAGTTCAAAACCAGCCTGGGCTACACGGTGAAACCCCATCTCCACCAAAAAATACAAAAATTAGCTGGGCGTGGTGGTGTGTGCCTGTAGTCCCCAGCTACTCGGGAGGCTGAGGCAGGAAAATTGCTTGAACCTGGGAGGCCAACATTGCAGTGAGCCAAGATTGTGCCACTGCACTCCAGCCTTGGTGACAGAATGGGACTCCATCTCAAAAAAAAAAGGAGTCACAAAAGCTCTATTTTCTTTTAGAGGCAGGGTCTTGCTCTATTGCTTAGGCTGGAGTACAGCAGCACAGTCATAGCTCACTACAGCCTCAAACTCCTGGCCTCAAGCAATTCTGCCACCTCAGCCTCTTGAGGAGCTGGGACTATACTTGGCTAATCTTTAAATTTATTTATTTATTTATTTTTTGTGGAGACAAAGTCTCACTGTGTTGCCCAGGCTAGTCTCAAACTCCTGCCTCAAGCAGTCCTCGCAATGTGGCCTCCCAAAGTGCTGGCCTTATAGGCTTGAGCTACTGTGCCCAGCCCACAAAAGCAAACCTTCCACCAGAATTGAAAATTGCATTTGTTGTTGGTGGACCCTGTCATCCTGTGGTTGTCTGCCTTTCCATAGCCACAGTTGTCAGATGCTACCTAACTTCAGCAATATGTTTTTCCAGGACAGCAAGCAGTGCGTTTTCATTCATCCCGCCATCAGGCCATGAGTGGGAAGAAGGCAGGGCTGGGACCTAGTAAATGTTCATGAAGTTTTCAGCGTTTGAATTCACTTCATTATTCAAGTCCTTTTCTTGGTGTAATACTAATTCTTGATGATATGAAGAAAAGTTTATTTCCAATGTTCTTTTTTGTTTTTCAGGATGTATATACAAAGACGATATCTTTATGGTCGTATATCAATAGCCAGCTAGATGAGTTTTCTAATCCCTTCTTTGTGAATTATGAAAACCATGTGTTATATCCTGTTGCTAGTCTGAGTCATTTGGAATTGTGGGTAAACTATTATGTACGATGGAATCCACGGAAGAGACCTCAGGTATCTTTTTGTTTTTCTTTTCATGAATGAGAGAGTATGCCTTTTCTTCCAAGTAAAGATGGTGGTATGAAAATGTGTTAATGGTAGATATTAACATACCGTACTAACGTCTTCTGCCCTTGCCTGTCAGGGTTCAATCCTTTGCATTCATGTTCCAGGAGGTTCTGCCCGTACACCAACTCTGATGCTGTTTGCTGGGTTAAAGTTAAAAACCTTGGCACTTCTGTCTCGTACTGATGAGGTACATAAAATGCCATGTGTTCCAGTGCTTGACCCTTTGTCTTATAAACTACTTTACTGCAGGTCTGGAGGGTGAGGTGGCAGCCCTTCTCCCTGTTTCCACATAGACGTGGTAGAAAGACGTGGAAAATGCATCAGGTTACAGTACATAGACCCTGTTAGTCCAGCAGTAGGAGGGCAGGTTGCTGAGTCACAGAACAGGTGCTCCTTTGAAGAAGGGGGAGAGTTTGCCCCTCCCTGCCACACTTTTTCACTATAATATTTTCTGAGATTGAACAAAATTAGAGAATGGTGCACTACAGGGGCCAGTCCGCCAAGCCTGTGTCCTGTCTTTGTGTTCAGTGGCTGAGCTCTGGCTGCGGGTTCCTGAAGGGCTCCCCACATCCTCCACTGTGTTGTGGTTTGGATTCCGTCCTGCCCTGCACCCCCAATCTCCACCTGGGTGGCCAGGGCGTGATTGGTTCTGGGTGGTGAAGACGACGGGTAGAGGCAGCCTGTACCTCCATGGACAGGTAACTGTCTGCTGAGACTTTTCTTTTTCTTATTTATTTATTTATTTATTTATTTATTTATTGAGATGGAGTCTTGCTCTGTCACCCAGGCTGGAGTGCAGTGGCATGAGCTTGGCTCACTGCAACCCCTGCCTCCCAGGCTCAAGTGATTCTCCTGCCCCAGCCTCCCAAGTAGCTGGGATTACAGGTGCACAGCACCATGCCTGGCAAATTTTTGTATTTTTAGTAGAGACAGGGTTTTGTCATGTTGGCCAGGCTAGTCTCAAACTCCTGACCTCAGGTGGTCCACCCGCCTCGGCCTCCCAAAGTGCTGGGATTATGGGCGTGTACCACTGGGCCAGGCCTGAAATTTTTCTTTTGAGTTGAATACTCTCAGAGTTTAACTGCAGTCCATCAGGAGCGTGTACGCAGGGCATTGTTTAACAGCATTGCTCTGTCAGCCAACGATACAGAAATCTGTCTTTCCTCTCCATCCTCCTGCTCCCCCATCCCTCTCACCTAGGGTATTCCTGATCTCCATATCATCTCCATGCTCCACTAGCCATGGGGCAGTCTGAACTGCTCATGTTCCTTTTCAGCTGCCTGGCCCTGGAACCTCAGGGATACGTCACTATAGTACCCCAGCCTGGCAGCTGGAAAGCTCCCTCACTGGTAGCCTTAGCTCCATGATCCATCTGCTGGGTGTGCCCCGCTGCCCCAGGCTGCTGCTTGGCCACTCCTTACTGGATCCTTTGCCCTCTACCACAGACCAGGCTGGTCATCACTTGCCTCCTCTTTCCCAGATGGCTTTCTGTTTTGTTCCACACAGCTTCTGCTGCAAATGCTTTTCTCCTCTGGACCCTCTGAGTTGGCCCTGCCACCCTTACGACCTCAGGAGTGTTTTCCAGAACACTGTGATCGGTGCTCACTCAGCCCAGTACTTGTATGCTGGGCCTGGGGAGGTGGGAAGGAGTCCTGGCTGTGGGGGAGCTCCTGCATCCCAGGGTTGCCCTTAGCCACATCTCCCCTGTACATGCCCTGCCCCTGCTTGAAGCAGATGCCCCATGTGAATGAGCTACCCTTTGTGTCTTCACATGTATGAAAACAACTAGTGTTTGATCACCTCTTTCAGCTCTTCCCAGGGTCTTCCTTGGATAGGAGAGACTTGCATCTGTGTCCCCCTCCCACTAGCCAGGGAGCTGCTGGGACTCATGCTGCCCTGGAGCCTTTCCTGTTGAGCGCCCTCTTCTCTGTTCACCTAGTGCTCTGGTGGCCCTATGTTTATTGCCCAAACTAGCCCACTTTGAGAAAGAGAGCGGAGGTGCTGGTAATAATCGGTCTGCAGAATTCCCCAAGGTATTCAATACTGCACTGGTGTATTTGCCTGCCTGCTGCTGCACCTACAGACCACAGGCTTTGAAACCACAGGTCCCTCAGGATCTAACATGGTGTTTGGCAACTAACAGAGACTCGACAAATGTGACTGACTGAACGCATGAGTGAATGAAGAGGCGCGCCCCTCAGCTGCAGGCCAGTTCCTCCCGCACATCTGCTCTCTCCAGCCCCTTGAACCTGCGTTTATTCCTGCTACCTCTGGTGGCTCTTGCCCCTCAGCCTACAGAGGACTCACACCTGCCCACCCTAAACGTGTCCTGTCCCCACTGGCCTCTCCCTCAGGTCTCCCCTCCACACCCAATCCTCTGGGATATTGGAACAGCCTTCTACCTACTCTCCCTGCCGCAGTCTGCCTTGAGTCCACGTTCCACCTTCCTGCGGAGAGGCCTTTTGCTCCTGCTTGACAGCCCAGACATCACCTTCTGTGGCTGCCCAATGGCTCCAGCTCCCCACGTCCTCCGCCACTTGGCTACCATCTGAGCTTCTGGCATCATCTTAGCTTCCTTCTTCCTCTTTAAAAAAAAAAAAAAAAATTACATTTCTGGCCGGGCACAGTGACTCACGCCTGTAATCCTAGCACTTTGGGAGGCCGAGGTGGGCAGATCACGAGGTCAGAAGTTTGAGACCAGCCTGACCAGCATGGTGAAATCCTGTCTCTACTAAAAATACAAAAATTAGCCAGGCATGGTAGTGCATGCCTGTAATCCCAGCTACTCAGGAAGCTGAGGCAGGAGAGTCACTTGAACCCGGGAGGCGGAGGTTGCAGTGAGCGGAGATGAGATCGCGCCACTGCACTCCAGCCTAGGCGACAGAGTGAGACTCCGTCTCAAAAAAAAAAAGAAAATTATATTTATCTCTCCCTTTAGACTTCCTGCTCTGCAAGACTAGTCCCTGCTTATTATTAATTGATCTTTTAAGTTATTAATCTAATAACTGCTTGTCATTAGATTGAATCCTTCCCCAAATGAGAATTGAGTTTGAAGGCGAGCTGTCTTTGAAATGGCCCATGTGCCCAGAAACTATCAGTGAGTGTGAGAGGTTGCTGGTCCCATTAGCATCTTCTGTCCTGGCTTTCAGCCCAAGACGTCTATGTGCAGGGTGACCTGCTGCCCTGTCACTGGAGTCCAGGTCCAGCACTGCTCTCCTTTCTGACCTCAGGTGCATTATTTAAGATGCTAAACACAGGGGCCCATCAAGCACTTCTTGCCAGTCAGTGGTCAACTTGGGAACCAAAGCCTACATCCCCCTTCCAGCACCTTCCTCTTCACTGGTGTGTATTTCTGCTTAGGCATTTTGCTGAGTTTTTCCGTCCTGGGTGGCTTCTATTTCATCTGTTTTAGCAACAGGGAAGACGGGCTACAGAGTGTCAGAAGTCACTGTGTTATTTAAATCACACAGGGTTACCAGGTAATATTCTTGGTGACTCAAAGGACCAGGTGGTTGGTGGAATGTCATTAACATTAGCAGAAAATCCAACAGAACTATGCCTGATCTGAAGTGCCTTTGGCTAAACGGAGCCTCTCGATTACTGCAGGAGGCCCCCGTGCCCCTGCCATGCTCTCCCTTGTGCAGCAGGTTGCAGAGGTGAAGAAATGCTGAGCAGCAGAGAGGGTTAGAGTGGGGTCCCACAGGGGCACACCCAGGCTCAGATTCTTGCCCCCCACGTGAGGCAGGGAACAGATCTTTCCTAAAACCTAAAAACTGCGTGACAAATCTGTTCCCAGATGTGGCCAGATTCTCACACACGTAAGCGAAGTCACCTGCAATGATGATGATGGAAACCACAGCAAAAGCGCCTGTAAGCTGCAGTCCTCTTGTGTGCCAGTGGGCTGTGTACACACATGACCCCAGTTAACACTCCCAGCAATTCCACGATGCAGAGAATGAGGGAAGGGTCAGACAAGCAGTGACTTGGTTGAGATCTTGCTGCCCAGTGCATGTAGTTGTGGAAGGATGCCCCCGACGGGGTCAGATCCCGTCTCTGCAGTGACTCACCGCCTGATCTGCGGCAGGGTCCTGAGCCTTGCTGGGACCTCACAGGGGATTATTGATCAGGAAGTGAATCCATTCCAAGTGCACTGTGCTCGGAGGGTAATAGGTGGGTGGTCCTGCTTTTTGCATTCTCCCTCCACTGTGCTACACAGAAGAGAGAACCAAGAAAGAGTACATGGGCCACAGCTTGTTATCCTATATGCAATAGGCATGTGTCGGACACCTCCTAGGTGTGGACAACAGTGTGTTGGGGAATGGGCTGGGCCTTGGTGATGATGGACGCTGGGGAGGTAGGTTGGAGTTTGGACTTCATTCCAGGGTTTGTGGGAACCATCCCAGGGTTTGCATGACAAAGCCAAGTGTATGTTCTAGAAAGCTCACTCTGGCGGCATCGAGGTGGATGGGAATGGGGGTTGGGGAGTGCAGTGAAGACAGGCAGAGATCAGTGGCCGGTGTGGGTGTCCAGTGACAGGGCCTGAGGAGCCAGGTGGGGCAGAGAGGAGGAGGAAGAGAGGGGAGGGGAGGGAGTACGGGGGTAAACAGCAGGGGAGATGCAAGCCTGTTGGGCCTCTTTTCTCTGAGAAGGCAGTAGCTCGATTGGCTGCCGAGAAAGGGGTTCTCTGGGCATCCATCAGAGGATGGCTGGGTGTGGAAGGCCCATGGGCATCCTGTTTCCTTTGGGACTGTCTTGCCTTATGTCTTGTGATGCTAGCACCCATGGGGCAAACATGACTGGCCCTTAGATGGGAATTTTCTCTAACGCAATCCTCTGTTTAAGCCTCCGAGTTTTCTATTCCTTCAGGCATGCCCTTGATTTGTTGCAAATGAACATATGTGAGTAGGCCAGCGCGGTGGCTTATGCCTGTAATCCCAGCACTTTGGGAGGCCAAGGTGGGCAGATCACTTGAGGTCAGGAGTTCGAGACTAGCCTGGCCAACATAGTGAAACCCCATCTCTATTAAAAATATAAAAATTAGACACAGTGGTGGCGGGCACCTGTAATCCCAGCTGCTCAGGAGGCTGAGGCAGGAGAATCGCTTGAATTTGGGAGGTGGAGGTTGCAGTGAGCTGAGATCGTGCCTCCAGCCTGGGAGAGAGAGTGAGACTGCACTCCGCCTCAAAAAAAAAAAAAAAGAAAAAGAAAAAGAAATATGTGAGAAAAGATGCAAACAGCTGGTGAAGAAGTGATAGCAGTGCGTTTGAGCAGTGCTGGGCCTCTGCCCTGGGTGTGTGTCAGTGGTGTATTTCCCTGCGTGTCTTGCTTCTTGCTGAGGCCACATGCCTGTAGATGGATAATGGGAGCTTGATTGCAAGGCCTTCCCTTATCTGATCAGAATTAAATGATCCTACAGACAGGAAAATATACCAGATGGGTCCTAAGGGTAAGAGAGGAGCTGGTGCCACCTCCCAGAGGCCTCTGGGATCTGCCTTTGCCATCACACTCCACTCCTGTCCCCTCTCTTCTTCCTGTGACCTGCCCAAGGGGGCCATTTGTTCTCAGCCCACTGGGTGCTGGTTACTGAGCACCCTGTTATTAGAGGGACCTGGCTGCTGTCTTGCAGTCTTGCTTTCATCCTCCTTCCGTCTCCCCCCTCTCCAGGAGGGCTGATCACCGTTGGCACACACGGTGGTACAGCTCAGTCTTTGAGGGAGTGGGGGCAGGACCTGGTGAAAGGTGAGCCAGAGGGCCAGGCTGGAACCAGACTGCAGAGGGCCTTGAGGCCCCTCTCAGGGCAGGGGGAAGAAGCCCCTGGAAGGTGTTAAGTGGCCAGTCACAGGGCCTGGTTGAGGCTTAGGAGCCAGCCCTGTGGCTGCTGTTTACACACGGGATCAGAGACCAGGGAAGGCTAGAGAGCTCCCCAGACACCACCCTGTTTCTCCCTCAGACCCAGTCTGAGGCTCTGGTCAGCCTTGCCCCCAGCCAAAGAGCTCCAGGCGAGAAAAGCTGGGTCTTGGATGTCTCGCACCCTAGTAGCTGCTGGGGACAGCTTCTTAGGCGAGTGGGTTGGGTGCTATGACTATAAAATAGCAGGACTGGATGTCCCATATGCCCCAGGAAAACCTTTCTTGTTTATATTCACCCCTGTCCCGCAGTTGATGGGTTTAAAAGAGAAAAGCTAATTAGGGTGAGGCATTGCGGTGATGCTGAGCAAGGAGCAAGGGCCTGGTCCCTTGGGGAGGCTCCCCACCCCCACTGGCACCGCCCGCTCCAGGGGGCTTCTGGCAGATCCTGCTCCGGTTGATGGAAACACAGCTTCAAGTTGTAGAAAGTGCTGATTTCACAGAAGGATTTTCAGTCAGCAGAGCTATTTATAAAAATGCAAAAATACAGAGATAATGGAGATGCTGGAAAGGGGTCTGCGTGTAAACATTTCTGACGCAGTCTTGAGGACACTGCTTGCACCGAGTCTGCACACGGTGCCCTTGGTTGATCCGTGGTGCGCAGTGTCCCCGCGCCTGCTTGTCTTCTGAGAAACTGTGGGAGCCTCCCCATGGTGCCTTTTCATCCCGGCTCAGCAGCTCAGCCTCCGGAGCTGCAGGACAGCCTCAGTGGCAGCCAAAGCTCATGGAATGGGGTCCCAGTGTCCACCTGACGCGAGATGAGTCAACGCCTCAGGAGACTTTGGCCACTCCAGGAGTCTGGGTGGTGAAAAACTCCTGAAGCCAACAGCATCTCCATGTGGAAATGCTGTGGTAGGAGGATGGCCTGATAATGCAGCTTTGTCTCTGTTCCCTCCAGATGCCCATTCACCAGAATCTCAAGGAGCTGCTGGCCGTCAGGGCGGAGCTGCAGAAGCGTGTGGAGGGCCTACAGCGGGAGGTGGCCACACGTGCTGTCTCATCCTCATCTGAGCGGGGCTCCTCGCCCTCCCACTCCGCCACCTCCGTCCACACCTCAGTCTGACGAGCGAGGCCAGCCTGCTGCCCCACTGTCTGCCAGCGGCTCAGGAAAGGGGCCTGGCCATCACCGTTATGGCTGTAGCTTGTGATCTTGTCTTTTAGGATTAGGCCCAGGGACCATTGGTGTGGCTAGGTGACAGCTCCCACTGTTGGCAAGTGCTTTTTGTTTTGTGAACAGCCCGTTACCCTCCTGTCAGCGGTTTCACAGGGGAGCCGTCTGTCACATCCACCCTGTGAAGCAACCTCTAGCGTCCAGGCAGCTTGGGAGAAACTAAGTGAATGGATTGCAGTACTGAGGTTCAAGAAAGCTGTGCGCCATTTCTTTCCAAGTTAAATCCTTCAGTAACAACAAACACCATTCACTTCAAGACGCATTGCCAGCCCCATGGCTTCCCTCAGCTCTTGGCCACAACTTGAAAACTGTTTTGAATGAAGTACCTGGGGAGAAGACAGACCACTGCCCTCTGTTCCACAGTTCTCTTCATGCACAGGGTCCTCCCGTAACAATTACTGTTGTGTACATACAAGGTATTTTTAGAGAAGAGAAACAGGCCTTTATTTTCCTATGTCCTTTTTTACGTTTAGAATAGTCACCTGAGGAGAGATCAGCTCAACTGTACTGTGGGAGAAATTATTTTCCAACAAACCTCATGCTCATTTTTCTGTGGTGCATTTGAAATGGGATTTGAACATGGTCATTTCAAGGACAACGTGTTCTGTCCTCACCTCACTCTGGTACTCACCTCTTGGGGCGGCTCAGCCCATTCATGGGGACAGCACCAAGCGGCCATGCTCAGTCTTCCAGCCCCGCTGAGGGTAAACCGAAGCCTCTGGCAGCTGTGCACAGGTGCTGGCCTCTCGCTCCTTCAAGGAGCGCTGTCTGTCACTCGCTCCTGGGCTGTCTGGCCATGCTTCCCACCACCACTTTACCGCTGCCAGCTGTAAAGGATCAAAGCAAGTCTGCTCTTATGTTATTTGCCTGTATGGAATCATTTCTCATTTTATCACAGTTCCTTCAACTCAGCTTACTCACATGGCTGCCTGTTAATATTTGAAAGCAGCCACTGTGCTGTGGCTTTGGTTTGGAAAAGCATAGCACGCACTTCCCTTGGTTTTCGCTTCCCAGAGCCGACCACAGCTGGTCAGCCCTCTTCCCGCTCCTGAACCTTTACTGACTGACTTGGAGCTCTGTGACTCCATCAGTCCTCGCAGGAATTAATTTACCACCCATTGATTCAATCCACTTGCGCGCCATAGCTCTGAGCTCCTCTGTGTGACATGCCACAGATGATTATTGCACACCTGGGTCCTGCCCCAGCAGGCCATGCCCCTCCCTCATGCTGTGCCCGTTGCTGCAACTTCCCCCCACCCCACCACGGGCTGCAGGAATTCAGCCTTTAGAGGCAGAGGCGGCTGCAGCGGCTCCTAAGGTCAAACCCCCAGCGTGACTGCATAACAATGTTAGCTGGCTGTTTTCAAATTACTGGATTCCAGACAAAGTCCTACAAATTGACCTTATTTTTGAAAATATGTTAAGGGTTTTTTAAATAGAGAATGGATTTTCTTTTAAAAAAAAAACTGGGAACCTCCTGATTCTTACTGAAAATTATCCTTCTATAAGATAGCAGAGAGATTTATTCAAGGTAATTTGATAACCTAAAATCAATTCTCCATTTTTATCACGTGGGATTTGTTGCTAAATCATATTCGACATTAGCTTTTATGTTCCTAACATATCTGAACGTTATTTATGAATGGATAAACTGGATTATAGATACACTGATTTTTTTTTTTTAATGGGGACATTTCCCATTTTCTTCCCAGACATATGTAATCCCCTGGCTGACCAGGACTATTAAACATAGTGTGGACTGGATGATGCCTTCGACAAACCAGAGAAGCCAAGTTGTGGGGAGCTGGTGCCTGGAGTGGGCCCTGTGCACCTCACCTGGCAGAGGCTGGGGGGCTCCGTCAGCAGGACCCTACAGACTCCTATTCCATTTTAAAGAAGCACAACGGGTCATTTCCCTTTGTATGTTCCTAGTGCAGAACTGTTTCTAAAACATCTTGAAGTATAGTTTTGTTATCCAAGCAATTTTTGTTTTATGTGTACTAGAATGCAAAACCTTTACGGTTCAGGTTTTTAAAAACTGGTACAGTATTGTATTTGTCTCATCTGTTGCACTGTATTTCAATCTGTAATTAAAATGATCTTATGTTTGCTCCCTGGTCTTTTTTAAGTATCTCAGATTTTTCCTTTGAGGAAAATCAGTAATAAAATCACATGGATTGAATGTTGACTGTGTGTCAAGCACAGTTAATATATGTGAAGTACCTTTATGTGATTTAATTCATTCACTAAAATGGGGCTTGCGTATTTTGGCTGAAACAGGAAATACTGACTGTGAAGTCAGAAATGCCCTCAGCTCTAACCTTGAGAAAATGTGGACGACTTGGAGAAAGGTCTGGAGACACCTGAGAGTCAGCGCGATGAGGCAGTCCTTCGTGCGCAAGCACAGTGCTCTCTAAGGCCCCAAACTGCCCCCACCCCAGAGGAGTGTTCACCTTTTCAGGGCTAAAAAGGCCTGGATGAATTTGCAGCACCCTTGGTGTCATGTGTGTGTCGGTCTTCTTGTGAAGGGTATGGGGTCCCTGTCCTCCTCCACACACGTCACTACTGAGTGAGCCAGAGCGCCTGGTATTAATTAGGCACAGAGGATGTCCAGGGGGCTGCTTGCCACTCAGCCTTCCCCAGCAGTGAGATCAGAGCAGCAAGCAAGGCCAGGAGGGCCGCTGCACCAGGCCCCCGCTAGCCACGCAGAACTCTGCACAGGAGAGGCACCTGGTGGTCTCGGGTTTGAGAGGACCTGGTGCTGGTTCACTAGAAGCAAAGGTTGGCAAAACAGAATGAAACAACCGGCCTCCATGTTAAAACCCAGGGTCCACTGCATCTTGTTTTCATGGTGAAATGCCCTGAAATGTCTTCTCAATTTGAAGCTAAGATGCCAGCTGATGAGAAGGACAGACTTTCTCCCAAACAGGCCACTCTCCATGAGGTTGCAACAAGTGACGAAGTGCAGGGTCCCTTTCTCACTCAGCTTTCTGGTTGAAACAACTGCACGTAACTGGAACCTCCACTGGTTACTAGCCTGCTTTGAAGGCGGCAGAGCAGTCGATTTGGGATTTGCGAGCCTGGGACTCTGCTGCTTCCAGACCCCAACTGGGCAGCCCCAGACTCGGCAACCCATGTAGCCTGGGAGCGGCCCCGCAGCACTCTGCTCCTGCCTCTGCCCTCTCTAACCCCAGGACATTGGTCGCTCCACATCCCCTGGCCTTAGCTGCTTGTACAGTGAGGGGCCACTCTTGGAAGTCCTGACACTGAGCTAGTCACTGAAGGGTAAATGCAAGCTTCTAGAGAAAAACCTTCGGCTGGGGGCGGGGGGAGGTCAGCTCTGCATCATAAATTACTTTAGGGAAAAGTAGCAACACTTGACCAAGGGCGTGCCTTAACACCATCAGAAGACAAGGATCTGCTTGGTGCCATTTTATTTAATGCAAACACGAGACAGTTTACAACTCGCACCTGGACACAAGCACATGAACAGATGTACAGGGAATTCTAGAATTTTGAGATCAGTCTCCATTTCTTCCTCAGGGCCCCGGCACTGAACCCCAGCCACTGTCCCAGAGCTTCCCCTCTGGGTCCCACCCCAGAAGCCACCCACACCTCCTTCTGCCCATCTTTATCTTTCCTTGAGCTGTGACTTCACCCAGCATGTGCTCAGAGTTGTTACAAATTTTCTCTGCCAAATTAAGCTGATAGAAATTAGCCACTTTCAACCAGTCCTTCCAGTCCACCGTGTCTCCCCTCTCACCTGGGACAGGTCCATGCTGGCCAGTTCAAACTTCAGCTAGACACATGGTGACTAGAGCCCGCCAGGCTTCTGCAGGGGGCAGTGTCGAGCAAGTTAAGATGTATGTGGGAAGGAGAAGCTCCTGAAATGAACGTTCCGCAAACAGAAGGCTGAGGGGTCTTCCAGGCATGTCCAGTCACTAGGAGCCGCCACCGGTGGGCTTGAGTGCCAGGCTCCAGGCTTTGTGCAGAAAGCACCCGGGTGGGTAAGGGAGAGCAAAATGGGTCTCAACTGCAGCCAGTGCTACTGCGAACGTGGTTTCACAGACAGTACATATTCTACATCACAGCTCTAGGGTTTCAAGGACTTTGCCATCCGATAGGCCTCACCATAAAGATAAGGTGGACAACCCCTGAGGTCACGCTGTCCAGGTGGCGACAGGCCATGCATGCCAAAAGCCCCCATAGCCACCTCCAGCTCAGCAACAGCCAGAGGGTGGGGCCATCAGCTCTTGATGTACTCGGTGTCAGGGAGGGACAAGCCTGACAAAATTCACAATCTGGCCAATAAGTGTGGGCGGCCCTGGAAACAGGCCAATCCTGCAAGCCACTCCACCCTCACTAACTTCCTGAAGCACTGGAGGCTTCTTGAGACCAGGCCAAGGTTTCTTTCCTTCACGGCACCACGCAGAGACATTTCTGCAGTGCTGCAGGTCCCCCTTCAGCCACACAGTCCAGGTCTGTCAGGGATTACAGGCCTGAGCAGGAAAAGGGGTGGTAAGGAGCCCACAGGCACGCACTGGGAATGGCCTCACGAGGCAGCCTGGAGACACAGTGCTACAACTGACTACCCTCCACGACAGGCATGTTTGCAGAACAGACACGAGGCATGCGTTAGACAGATGCATGTGGGGCCTACAGATTCCAGTGGTTTCCTTAAGAAACTGGAGTTGGCTCATCCCGCTCAGCAGACAATCCCGCTCAGTGGACAGCCTATGGAACACGTGGGGCCATCCTGCAGACCAAAGAGGCCCGTGAGTTTTGTAAGATCCTGCCTGTCCGGTGACTCATATCTGCTTTCAGAAGTGCTTTCTGACATGGCAAACTGATCATCAGTAGACAGGGGCCCTAGACCCCAGCATGTGGTTCTGTCCCGTGAGCCTCTGACAACAGAGCTCACCGGGACAGAACCACATGTGGGCCAAAGGAACATTCCAGGAAACCAGCTCTGCTCCAGCCCAAACCAGGCAGCTCCATGCCAGGTGAGGGGCTAGTCATGGGGTTCCGGTGTTTGCCACGGTGAGCATGGGTTCCCACGCACTCTCCCTCAGAACAGACAGGTAGGCTGACCACAGAGCTATAAAGTCACGTGTGTTTCACTAAACCAAGCAAACGTGTCTTTCCCCTCTCCTCCCCCGCCGCCCCCAATTACATTTTTAAGCAAACAACAAGCATGATTCTGGCTTTGATGCTCGTTCTTGACATCGGTAGCTCTTGCTACCAAAATAGGAATAGATACAGGGTGGAGGGTGCGCACCTCTCCCCAACACAGGATACAACTCATCTCCAATGCAGAAATGATTCCTAAAGACCTTTATCATGTCACCCCTAAGGCCACATCCAGTCCCCTAAGGAATCAGATGGGAAACAGGCCTATGAATTGCTTCATACTTATCCAGAGGATTTCTAAACTCTCAGGGCAGGACTATCATGAGATACATGTCTGCACTTAAATAACTGAAAGTCTCCACTTGGACCGGCTCTCTGGAAGCCCAGGAACATAAAACCCGGGATGGGGAAGACCGAAGTGAAACCATCATCCTGGGTGCTGCGTGCGCGTGGTGTTACTTGGTGCTGACTGGTTCGCTCCTTGCAGGGGCTCCAAGTGAAGTGGGTGCAGGCTGAGTTCCCCACCTGCAGCTCCTTGAGGTCACCGTCAGGGGCTATTGGCAGAAACCTGCCACAATGAGCCACTCCAGTGTGCAGGGGTCACAGTCCCATGGGTTCAAACTCTTGTCCCCTAAGCATACATGTCATCCAGCCCCAGCATCATCTTGGCCCCCACATCCTGTGCTCAGTAAAGCTGGAGGCAGGCTGGCTTTGGGAGTTGGTGGCTCAGCAGTTCCCGAGGCTGGTGCTGGCTTTCTATCAGAGCTGGCTCTTGAATTTCCGCACCAAGTCTCAGAGCACCTGTGGCAGGGCAGAGAAACCAAACTCACAAACCCCCAGAGCTCGTCCGGAAAACTTAGACCAACAAGGAGCCGACGACACAGAGCAGCACAGCAGCTGTGGGTCCAAATGAAGGGTGGGGAGAAGGGGGGAGCCGGGTGACAAGCGGTGGCACCACTGTGCACGCCTACAGCTGGACAGGGCCCTCAGATCCTGGCTGGTTCGGGTGGTGGCGGCTCTGCAGACTGCGTGTGCAACGCGGAGTATTTCACTAGGGGAAGAAGAGGCCCGTCAGAAGGAATTCCGCTCTGTCTTGCACGGAAGCAGCAAATACAGCAGCAAGCAGGTGCTGGGAACAGAACTAGGTTTCCCTTTGCATCCTGTGGGGGACCGCTTAGCCCTGCCTGTACAACTTTCCCTCTGGGACCCACTCCCTGTCCCCAGTCAGGACTATCCTGAGCCTGGGAGTTTTGGGCGGATCAAGGGGAGATAAAGAGATAAAGAGAAAGGCGAGATAAAGAGAAAGCTAGATGGGCCCTGGAAACAGCTCAGCCTCCATCTCCTCGCCTCAAAAATGAGCATATTCCTGCCAGCGCTGCTGGAAGGATTATTTTAAATAAAGTGCTCAACGTAGTACCTGTCCACACAGATGTTGGCCTCATGGTGGCTAACTGCGGCAAAGCTCACGACAGTGGATGCGACAGTGGAGTCCATTTTTCCACATCTGAACCCAGGCCTATTTTAGTTAATTTGGTGCAGCACTGCCACCCGTCTTCAGCAGTGCTGTAGGGCACCCGGCTCCCCAGTACATACCACACAGGCTGAGCTCCTCCTGGTCTCTCAGGCCCAGTCCCCGCAGCTACTGCACTGTAGTTCCAGTGGCAACACTTGCCTGGGCTGTCCGAGTCTCCCTGCCTGCGCCACCAGGCCTTGGCTGCTGGGAAGCCGGCCTGCTCCCCGACCTCAGCAAGCCTTTCTGGACCTCCTCATTGGCATCCCGTGGGCACAGGTCATATCTGCCTCCAGCAGTTGGGCACTCTAGGCCTGTGGCCTGAACTTATGCGACCTCAAATTGCCAACAGCTCCTGAATCCAGAAAGTGCTTGATGGCCACAGAAGGGGGAGGGAGGGGCACAGGTGTTGACAATAGGGTCTGGGTTGTAACCAAGTTCCCTCTTGCCTGTGGCAATTTGCAAAGGGAAAAGTTCTAGGTCTGGGTTAAAAGCTTCCCCATGGCTCTGTTCAGAATGTAATTGTTTTCGCCGATGGGGAGCAGAGGGGCCTGGGGCTCTGGCTCACACGAATCAAGGGCAGGGGCTGAGCAGCAGCAATGCCCAGAAGTCACGGGCATGGCAGCAGATGGCCCTGGCTGTCACCCCAGCATCTTTGGCTCATGCAAACTGGGAGGCAGGCTGATCAGGGCAGGCTTTTGCTCTGGTCGGACATTCTAGAAGCAGAGGCCTCTGTGCTTCCTGCTTCTCTAGCACGCTTCTGCTCAGTGCTGGGACCAACTAGGAAAGTGTCAGCAAGGGACAGTGAGTACAAAGTCCTCACCTTGGGGTTCCTCACACACCACGGCTTCCAGGTTCTCTCCCTTCACGTAGTCTGCGTTTAGACCCTCTGCAAAGGGGAAAGGGCAGAGTGAGTGACGCGCACAGGACCTACGGGTCCCCAACCGTGGCTAAGAATGCCTCACCAAGCCCTCTGCAGCTAAAACAGCAGCACAGCTGCCCTACGGAGCTCCAAACCCTGCACCCTGGGCCACGTGAACATCCTTATCCAGATGAAAACTGTTTGTCCAGGAATTCACTGTCCAGGAGTTCTCATCGTCGTCCTCAGAAATAACAATAACATGCCGCAAAGGCTTCTGGTGCTCCATCCTCACAGGGCAGCCGCCACCACGTCAAGACGGCAGCTCCGCCCAGTGAAGGGGGTGCCCGATGGCAGGGCTCAGCACCATCCACAGGTCCATGTGCGGCCCAGGGGCCAGGGAGCCAATTGCTATGAGTGATTGATGGATGCAGGGCACCGTGGAGATGCAGCAAAGCCTCCTGCCCGCATGCAGCCTCCCAGCAATACCCGTGCAGAGAGGCCAACTGGCTGAACACAGGAATAACTGCTGTGTCCACCCGAGCTTGGAGGGGCTGGCCCGCCAACAGCTGCTTCAGTCTAGTTGGTTATCTAGGCTTTCTCCACACCTATTTACAAGAGGGATTTGGGGACGGTACCAAGCATCCCCTTCAGCCAGCAAGCGCCAGTGTTCAAGTTCTTAGAGTGGACCCCACTCCTGCTGCTGCTTGCAGAGTCGAGTCTGTGTCTCATCCCTGCATAGCACAGGGACTGGAACCCCTCAGCCCCGGGTCTGTGGGAAAACCGGGGCATGGTTCTAACCAACCAACCAACCAACCGACCGACTGACCGACCGACCAGGCACCAGTGCAACCCAAGCCATCGTCCTGGGCTACAGGCTCCTTGCCTAAACAAGTATGCCCGCCACCTGCCTGCCCCGGTGGCTGCTGGGCTCGAGGTGGGAGCCAAATGGGCCTGTGACAAATGCGGGCACTGCTCTTTGGCAGGTGTGGCCAGCCCCACGCAGAGCGGGGCAGGTGATGAGTGCAGTGGAAGCTGCCCCAGGTGCACCTTCCCAGCTGCCAGGAGACACACCCTGAACCTCGTGATCACTGCCAGCTGCCACCCCAGTGGGCGCTGGATCGTTTCCTGCCTGTGGGTGGCTCTCTATGTGCTCCCCAGGCACGACCACCAGTGGACAAGTGAGCGCTCACCACGGCACCTCAACTCTCCCCCGGCTCCCGCAACATCCAGCCTGGGGACACAGCGCCTGGCAGGTGACATCCTCTCACACGCATCAGGGCAAGCTAAAGATGGTCCCAGTTATAGCCATGTCGGTGAGTGCCAGGGAAGCAGGAGGGAGAAGAGTGGCAAGGAAGCGCCAGAACAGGGGGCAAATGAGTAAGCATGAAGGCTGAAGCAAAAGGAAAGTGAGGAAGGCAAAGCAGCATTACCTTGACCTTCTGCTGCATCTGAAGGCAAGACACAAAGCTTAGAACCCTGGAGTGTGAGCGCTCCCGACAGCAAACATGCGGGCTTTCCACACCGAGGGCAAAGGCAAGGGAAGCCAAGGGTCCCCAGCAGTGGCGGGGACAGGCCTTCCTCGCAGCCACCGCCTGCTGTCTCCCCAGGGCTTTGTGTTCTGCACCCCTGCCCCCTCTACCGCCATCTCCATGTGGCAGTGGCTGAGACTCAAGGGAAAGAGTGGGGACAGGAAGCCCAACCCCCAGCTTCTCAGTGTGCTCAGCCACCCCACAAACGTCTGCGGGACCCCTCCTGATTCTGGCCCGGGCCAGGTGCCAGGGACATGATGTACACGCAGCCCCACCACGGAATGGACGGTCCAGACTCCTGATCACTGAGGCGGCAAGGCGAGCTGGGAGTCGCAGACGACACAGTAACCAACCGGCCCAATCCCGCCCCATGAGCACCAGGTGAGGTCAGCAGGGGGCGCTGTGGGACCACAGGCTGGGAGAGGCTGCTCCAGGCCTGCTGGGCGAGAGGAGCTAGGTCAGGAGGGGCAACAGCGGAGGCCCGGGATGGAGAGCACATGGCGCCCTCGGGAAGTGAAAGGCCTATGGGAGGCCTATGGAGGGGAAAGGATGTGGTTGGGACCAAACCACGAAGGGCTTCCAATGCCAAACTCAGGGGCTCAGCCAGGACCTTGAGGGCAGCAGGAAGCATAAGGGGGATCCACGCATTTTAAAACAGGTCCCCCTGGAGGAGAGTGAGGTGTGGAGGAGACTGGACAGGCACAAAGGTCTATGGAACCTTCTGGATGGAAGATGAGGGGAAGACCTTGGCTCTGTCCTGGCAGGGGCCATGGCAAGGGTGATAGGGAGGTGTGGCTCAAGAGGAGACCTACGCAGCTGGCACAAATCCCAGGACTGGGGAATGCACTGACATGAGGTGGGGGGACAGGAGGACTCCCAGCCTCTAGCTTGGGGAGACAGCCACACAGGAAGGTGCCATGGCAGAAGGAAGGTTGGAGGGGAAGGGCAGTGAAATCCAAGATGGACACACTGGGCCGACGGGGTTCCTGGGAGCTGCCCTGCTTTGCCTGCTGATTCACTTCGCAAAACCTCACACTGGCCCGTTTTAGGAAATAAGCATGAAAATAACGTATTTTCCTTCCATTTTAATAAGACAGATACAATCAAGATGTTCACTTTGTGCTTTAGAAATCAACCTATTTTTCTCTCTCTGTTCCTACTGACACCTGAGCAGCCTCAAGCCAGCCTCTGACTTTTTAATTCCAGAGCAGGAAGTTGAGATACCCTTGATGGGGAAACTGAGGGCCCAGCAGGAGAGGGCCCAGGCCGGCCACCCTGTCTGCTCAGCCCAAGAACTCTCCCCGTCCATGGCCCTGCCCTTGCCAGGCCGAGTTACAGGGCTGGCTTTTCACCCACGTGCAGAGCCCGGAAGAGAGGCAATGGCAGGTGGGTGGCAAGCGCACGATGCCTGGGAGGCTGCTCTTACTAGGAACTACAGACCTGTAGTTTAAGTAGTTTCTTTTACCCAGCATGCTTTTTAAAGTCTCAAAGCCATCCTTTGGCCTGGCCATCTCACCCAGTTTTGTAATGGGCGTGGATTTGAAAACTGTGGACTGTCGCATCTCACCATTAGGCTAATGATGCTATAGTGAAGGATGCCCCGCCCCATGCCAAAAAAGATCTGCGAGTCCTCATTCCTGGAACCTGTGAACGTGGCCTTATTTAGGAACAGGGTCTTTGCAGGTGTAATTAAGTTAAGGATGTTAAGATGAGGTCATTCCGGATTTAGGATATAAAGCGAGATTGGAGTGATACAGCCACAAGCCAGGGAACACCCGGAGTCCCCTGGAACTGGGAGAGAATCAACTTCTATTGTTTTGAGCCACTCAGTTTGTGACTCTTGTTCTGGCAGCCCCAGTGAACTCATACAGCTTTAGCAAACTTCACCAGTGAGCCCTTTTGGCTCCCGGGGCATTAGCCTTTTTGTTCAAAGAGCTCACAACTACTTTGTTGCTACAAACCAAGCCTCCTTGCTACTCCAACCACCTAGAAGGGGAAATCATCAGAAAATCAAGGCCAAAATGTATCTGACATGGTGCTTCCAGCCAAAAACGCTCTCCAGCAAAGGTCCAAACAGGAGAAGCCCTCTAGCCAGCCACCAGGACCTCCCCTGCCACTGTGGCCTCCATTTTGAGGGCATCTCTGGGTGTAGGATTTATTTTAATAATAAATATTTGTTCAATGTCATTTTAGTTACCAACTAGTTTAATCAATCGTACAGGAAAGATACTTTTCTCTCAGTCAGTTCTAACTTTTTCCTACAGGCCTGGTTTAATCCAAATCTGGGCTTTTATCTTTTCCCAAGAGACCATCTTGAGAACCTGGATGCTTATCCAAAATCTTGACTCCTCTCCTGGCAAGCACGATGCTCTCAGTTGTTCTCCCGAAGTGTCCCTGGCCAGGTCCTTGCTCCCTCCCCTAAAACAGGGAGGGGAGACGAGTATGGAGAGATCCCAGCCCAAAAAGCAGTTTCAAATGAGGATCCCTGACCACGGGGAAGGCCATGTGTCCCAGAATTCCCATCTCATTCCAATCCACCTGCCGGAGGGAGAGCCCACAGAGGACAGCCTTGGAGCCTCTTGGACAGAAACCCCCTGTATTAGGCGGCTTCTACTTTTTTGCCAAATGCAATAAGAACAAGGTCAGAGATCAAGGGCTGTGACTATGTACCTGGTTGCCCTGGGCTCGTTGTTCCAGGCACAGCCCAGGAGGCTGATGCAAAACTGCCCCCGCCACACTAAGTGCAACTCGATCCTCTCGCCCAGTGTCTCCATCTAAATATCAGTGTCCACGCATTGAGAAGGTTGGATTCCCATCTTTTTCACCAGTTAGAAGATTCCTTGACTTTTGAGTTGAGGGAAAGGGATAACTCTAAAAACCATCCAGTCCCCAGCCCTGGACTCTGTCTGACCCACTCCCTGCTCACGCCACTCTACAGTCAACCTTCCTGATCCACGGTGGGTCAGTGGGATCTCAAGCAGGGTGGCCATGAACAGTTTTGCAGGCTGTGCACTGACATGTCAATGTGTTCCTACAGTGCTGCTGTGCATGCTGTGTGTGTCGCCCTGGTCAAGAATGTTCTACAAGAGTGAAGGAAACAAATATGACAGTCAGATGAATAAGCAGTTGGAGACTTCAGCAAAGCATCTTGGGACCCAGGTTAGTTTTCTGGGAAGCTCAGTTCAGGCTAGATTTAAGGGCAGAGGACCACGGCAAGGGCAGGGAAAGAGCCACGTGGGCTGTTTCTAAGCTTCCCCTCGCATCAAAGGGGCCAAGGAGTGGAAAGAGACAAGCTACAGCTGAGTCACATTCTGTCGCTTGAACTGAAAATCTCCAGCCTTGAACTGGAGACATGCTCCACTCAGCAAACAGTGACAGAGCATCAATCTGTGCTTATAAAAGGGACGAGCGAGGTCTTCTCGTTCCCACAACAGCATCGCCACAGGGCTCGCTGATGTGGGGCGCTGATGGGTGAAGACAGGATTCCATTTGTAACTATTCCATTAATCCATAACTTGCAGACTCACAGCTACAGCATGAGATGAAAACTGTCTTTTAAAAACCTAGTAAAGGGTGGTGGGGGTGGTGGGGGGAACCACGTCATTCTTTCTCTCACATTCCTACTTCTTTGGAGCAATTCATGATTCCGTTTAGTTTAGTTTGTGGCGCGTGGGGGGAAGAGTACCAGGCAGTGACTTCTCAGGATGTGACGGGGGCACTGCCAGGGCAATAAGGGCCATGTTTTGCAAACCCCCAGGAACCGCTGCCCTCTGCTCCTGAGGGAGCCAGCAGCATGGGAGGGAGCTACTGACGTAGGGCCTCCAAAGGCCCTCATCCCCTTGGCTGAGGTCTGAAGCTATGGGTGCAGTCCAGGGTCCCTCCCATTCTACGTGAAGGAAACATCACAATGGTCACTGAGCTCTGTCCCCACAGAAGTACCCCTGGGAGCTGGGGCCCTGGGAAGGTGAAGGTCATCAGGGCCAGCCCCATCTGCTCTTGCAGGCTGGTTTACACTTTAATTCAGCCTAGATCTGTCCCCAGGGATTTCCAAAACTGTAGCCTCCACCCCCGTCCCAGGAAGTCTGCTTGGGAGTGGGTCTCAGGCAGGCTGTGGAGGGATCTGGATCTGTCCTGGACCCTTTCCCTCCAAAGACCTTGCCGGCCGGTTCCCAGCCACGAGTGGGCGGCTGCACTTACGCTGAATGCTGAAGCAGAACTTCTTCTGCTGGTAGGAGATGTAGCTGGAGACGGCGCCAATGAGGGCCATGGCCAGGGCGCTGACCACCCCTGCAATGGTGCCGGTCTCTGCCACCGTGCCTGTATGAAGAAGGGGGAGAAATGAGGACAGGTGAGGTCAGAGCCAAAGCACCCCAGGGAGCAGCCCGGGAGCCCGCTTTTCCTCTAGCACCAAACTAAGTTCATTCAGATGCCCACAACCCCCAAGCCAGCAGGAGAGGGCCATGCCACACAGATCTAATGCATTACAAAGACATGGTGCCCCTTGGATTTGCCTAGGAATTCTCATTTTCTGTAAGGACTTCACTTTTGAGGAGCTTGAAAGGGAGACATGGAAATGGTGCAGTGCTTTCTGTGAATGAGGCCCTGCAGGCTTCCCACTGGGCTACTTCCCCTGGCACCCCAATCTTCATGCTTCATTCCTTCAAATGGCTACACCCCTCTATTGGCCTCACGATTATCTATTGGAAACGTTCAGGGGGATGGCCAACTCTGAGGCCAGAGTGGGCCAGCACTGTGTCTCCTCATAGTTGCTATGAAATATCTGAGACAGGCCTCAATCAATTTAGAAACTTTATTTTGCCAGGCCAGGCACGGTGGCTCATGCCTGTAATCCAGCACTTTGGGAGGCTGAGGTGGGCGGATCACAAGGTCAGGAGATTGAGACCATCCTGGCTAATACGGTGAAACCCTATGTCTACCAAAAAAAAAAAAAAAAGGACACTTTATTTTGCCAAGGTTAACAACACACCCATGATACAGCCTCAGGAGGTCCTGGCGACATGTGCCAAGGTGGCCGGAGCACAGCTGGTTTTATACATTTAGGGAGACATGAGACATCAATCAAATGTGTAAGATGTACATCGGTTTGATCGGGAAAGGCAGGACAACACAAAGCAGGGGTGGAGGTGGGGTGCTTCCCGGTCATAGGGAGATAAGAGAAAGAGACAAAAGGTTGCATTCTTTTGAGTCCTTGACCAGCCTTTCACTGAATACACAATTTCATCTGGCTCAGTGAATCTGCATTTTTACGTAAGCAATTGGGCAGAGGAAGCAATCAGATATGCATTTGTCTGGGGGGGGAGCAGAGGGATGGCCCTGTCTCCCTCTGTAAAGATCAGCCAGGGTGAAATTCACAGAACAGTTTCAGGGTAAAGGTATTGAGGCCCATAAGAAATTTCCCTGCAGGCAAATTGTGAGGGAGGTATGCAGCTTTTTCCAACTTTGTAGCTATCTTATTTAGGAATAGAATAGGAGGCACGTTTGCCTGATGCAGTTTCTAGATTGACTTTTCCCTTGGCTTAGTGATTTTGGGGTCCTGAGATTCATTTTCCTTTCACATGGCCAACAGGAGCCTCAGGATTCAGAAACCCACCAGATCCAGGGTCGTCATCGCTGCCGTACCGACCATCACCTGGAGAAAAGACAAAAGCACTTAGTGCCAGCGACCAGTCAGCTCAGGCTCGAGCTCAGGCCTTGGTGAGCTGGATGGCAGTGCTAGCCCTTCCAATCCCACCTATGCGACAAGACCCCAACTCGTGGATCACCCGTAGGCTTCTACTGGACGGCAGTGAGGCCTGCTTTCTTATGCCTACCACCTGCAAAGCCCAGGCCACCAGGTGGAACTTTTTATTATTAAAATGGCAGCCACCTTGCCCTGAGCAGGCCTTGCGTGCCGGGCTCTGTAGGCACAGTATTCTATTTCACCTCTGCTCCCAGTGGTGCGGCTGCACATAGTGGCCTCACCATAAGTCGGGGGGTGGGGTGCTGTGCCAGGAGAGCCTGACTCTCAATGCCACCGCCACGGGTCTCTGACGTAGCCACTGCCTCAACTACAGCTGAAGTCGCTCTTGGAACATAAACAAATGTAGGCTCACAATCCCTTATCCACTATTTTGAAATTCAAAAGGATCTGAAGTATCACAGAGATGGAGAACAAATGAATGCTGGCAGGGGCTGGTGAGAGCTGGGAGGGAGGGAGTTAGCTAGGATTATAAATGAGCAACAGGAAGCAACCTTGTGGTGACAGACTGTTCTGTATATTGACTATGGTGGTGGTCACACAAATCACACACGACAGAACTGCAGAGAGTTAAATGCACACACGCACACACACACGCACACAACCCTTCCCCAGACAGCTACTCGCTGAGAAGCCACTGGTACCATTTCAGTACCTTAATTAGCGCTGAGTTCACCATTCATCCCACCCTCTTCTCAGGGCCGAATGCTCATTAATGGAGGCAGACTGTGTTCCCAGAGCCCGGGGTTCTCAGGGGAAACCGCCCTGGCATAGTGAAGGCAAATGAGCTCCAACGTTTCCTTCACCAATCAAAGAGTCAGGAGGAATGGAGGTTCGTGGATTGTAAAACTGTACCACTCTGTCAGGGTTGGGGGCTGCGGTATTGATCGCTGGGGAGGCTGTGCACACGTGGGGGTAGGGAGAATATGAGAACTCTGTACCTTCCTCTCTATTTTTCTGTGAAACTGAAACTGCTCTAAAAAATAAAGCCTATTGGAAAAAAAAGATTCTTGGGGAAAATGAGGTTTGTTATGTTCCCACCTAAGGCTGAATCCTCGAGCTCTGTGTATTGTATAAAGATCCCTGATTGGATATGAATGGTTATTAACAAAGCATTAAAAAAAACAAAAACAAAAAATAAACACACACAATCATTGCTGTTGGAGAAAGCATAACAAACAGGAAGATGGGGGTCACTGTGTGCAGCCAGATCAACAGAGAGGTCCCCTCCGCTGTGCTGGAGGTGGCTGTTGTGATAGCATCCTCTGCTAACGTGTTCATGTCACTAGACTTCTATTTTTCTGGACTCTGAGTTATTCAACCTATTCTTTCACCTCAAGGCAGAAGGAAACAGTGTTCTCAGGTCTCCTTTCCCTTAGGAGTACTTGGCCACAAGGATTCCCAGTAACTTAGACATCACGAGACTGCTGAGCAACAGGCTGTGATAAGAAAGATAAACACGTCAAACCCCTTCCTAATTTCCCCCCAGGGACAAATGGAGAGAAGGGTGACTTTCCCAGCCTTTCAAAAAGACTCAAAGCTCAATAGTCCACAGCTCCAGCAGCTCCTAACTATCTGACCATTTGTGATTGTAGGAGGTCTTATCCTAAGAAGATGGCAAAAATGTGCTTCTCTTCCTCCTCAAAAAAAGTGATCCCATCCTGTGGGCAAGTCTTCTCAGATGGGCATGTGAACAGAAACTACTGTGAGGCTAAGAAACATCTGGAAGAAAAAATGGCCAGTCATCTTAGATCCTTCTGTCCTTTCCCACTACGTGAGCCTGAAGTCAATCACACAGGCCACTGGAGCTAGCTAAGCCGAGGTCATGGCTTTGAGCCATGTTGGGCTACTGAGCTCTGCTTACTTCCTCTAGGCACAGACTGAACCCAGTTACTCTACAAAATGCACACTGTGCAAAAGATGGTGTTGGTGATGAGTCACGGGCATAACATAAAATTATCCAACCCAATGCCATCCATGAAGGTCAGTTCCCAGTAAAGATAACGTGGATGAAGGCATAAAGCACTATAGAAAAATTTAGGGGTAAGGAATTTCTATTATCTTGGGGTAAAAATGATTTCTAAATATGATCCTAAAGCCGGAAACTCAAAACGGAAAAGATCAGATCAGAAGTAAAAACTTCAGTACTAAAAGTGCAAGCAACAAAAGTAAAATTAATTGGGCTTTGTCAAAATTAAAAACCTGTGTGCTTCAAAGGACATCATCAAGAAAGTGGAATGACAACCCACAGAATAGGAGAAAATATTTGCAAAATACATATCTGATAAGGAGCTGGTATTGAGAATATATAAAGAACCCCTTCAGCTCAATAATAAAAAGGCAAATCATTCAATCTAAAAATGGGCAAAGGAAGTGAATTTTTTCTCCAAAGAGACATACAAATGGCCAATAAACACATGAAAAGACGCTCAACACTGCTGGTCATTGGGGAAATGCAAACCAAAACCATAATGAGACACCATCTCATATCCACTAGGATAACTGTAATCCAAAAAAAGAAAAAGGAAAGAAGACAAGGGGAAGGGGGAGAGGGGAAGAAAGGAAGGAGTGTTGGTAAGGATGTGAAGAAATTGGAACCCCTGAACATTGCTAGCAGGCATGTAAAATGGTGCAGCTGCTATGGACAACAGTTTGGTTGCTCCTTAAGAAGTTAAACACGGAGTTACAGCATGACCTAACAATTCCACTTCTAGGTATACACCCAACATAACTGAAAACATATGTCCACATAAACATTTGCACACACATGTTCATCGCAGTATCCATAAAAGCTATGAACAACCCAAAGGTTCATCAACTGATGAATGAATAAATAAAATGTTTATGGAATATATAAGGGCTTCCTAATCTCTAATGTAAAAGGAGTCCTTAAAATATATGAGAAAATATGCAGAAATATGCAGAAATGAGAAAATATGCAGACCCCAGTAAAAAAAAAAATGGGCAAAGGACACAAACAGGCAATTCACAAAATATTTTAAGAGTGTCTAATAAGATATTGAAAAAGTGTTTCACCTCCTTTTAGATTCAAAGAAATGCATATTTAAACAGGATAGCATTTTGCTCTGAACAAATCTGCAAAGATAACAAAGCTCTAATGCCCAGTGGAGGTGATAATTTGAGAAAACAGGCACCTGTTTACTTACTAGTGGTGGAAATGGAGGTTGGCACAAACTTAATGGAATACCATTCAGCAGTACCACTCAAAGCGTCACATCTTCAGAAGTGTCTGCTTTCTGTGACCCAGCCATTTGACTTCTAGGAAGTTATCTGACAGAAAGAATTAGGGTCGTGCACATTTGGCTAGACAATGTTCATCACAGCACTGTGTAGAGTAGCAAAAAGCTGGGGGGAATCTCTGTACAAAAATAGGGTCCTGGTTAAATAAATTATGGTATATCATAATATAATGTAACCATTGATATAATATTTTAGAATACCCTTTAATGACAGAGAATGATATTCAGTGTATTATTGAATTTAAAAAATGGTTTCAGGATGGCATGATCCCATTTTTATTTTTTAAAAAAAATCACAAATATTTCCAAACATATGCTTATGCATAGAAAAAGTATTCCAAGCATGCAGTCAGAAATATTACTAGTGATTCTTCCTGGATCATGAAACAACAAGTGTTTTTCATGTAAATTTTAAGAAGTGTTAACTCTGCAAGCCCCATGCAAATCTATCCACCCCTCTTTCCCACAACTGGAGAGAGAACTCAAAGAAGCTATTTCACAGGTCACTGGCAGACTCTTCAGGTTCAGTATGTTTCGTATTCCCACCTGCCTTCTGAGTTCACAATTATATGCCAAAGGGACTACAGTAGCTTTCTAGTACACCAGAAACCTCCCTGCACAGTGCATCACATGCTGCAATTTGCTTTGAGTATAGATACCTATGCATATAGGTAGCTGTATGGACTGCCATAACTCTAGAGACTGCTGCCGTTGCTATAGCCACACCATAGCAATAGGGAACGTCACTGTAGCAATAGTGACCACCGCCATAGCAGGTCTCATAGCTACAGGAACCTCTCTAGCTATAGCAACCACCATAGCTACAGAGGCCCTGTAGAAAGGAGGCATGACCTCAGTGAGAAATTTGTGAATAAGCCCTGCAATCAATGAAAGTGTCAGACCCTCGGCATCTCAGAGACAAAAGACACTGCTATACACATACATGGCAGCCTTGATTCCTACACAGCCATACATCTGCAGGAGGCGGGGATACACCACACGGAGCTGCCCTTCTCCGACAGCAGCACAACCTGGGCTCACAGTGAGTGCCTGACCCACCTGGTTGCCAAGGGCCTGGAGAGTAACGTAATGGTAGGAAGATTATAACTGCTAGGGGGAGATGTTCAAGTATTTAAAGACATCTATAAGTGTTCTAGACTCTTCTAATAGACACACCAAGGGCTTTTAGATATTTTAGAAATGTACTTTCATTATCTAAAAAAATGGCCAAAGTACAAAATAAAAACAACGTTTTAAAAAATGAATAAACGAAGAGAAGAAAAAACTTGCTTCAAATGCCCCATAGTTACCAAGTCAAAGTGAACTGAAAAATCTACCAAAACATGGTTGCCTACGCTAGCCACTGGGAAGGATACTCCTCACTGTTCCAGAAAGTCTCCAAGGCCCAGATTTTATCCATCCCCTACCACAGGGATGAGAATGCCCTCCCTCTAGGTAATACAATGGGTATCCCCTTCCAATCTGATACAGACCCTTAAAACTCTCCTTGTCTTATGTCAGGCTCCCGAGATACCAGCAAGGTGGTCATCTGGGAGAAAAGCCATGTTCACGCCGTGTTCCCAGATATGTGTTTGGGGAAGGGGAGTCTGAGGGAGCAAGTGGGTCTCTTCACATCACAGAACACCAGAGCCGGGGAGCTGTTCCTCACATCTGAAACATCCTATTTGTTTACATATTATGAAAGCTGAAATGAATGTGGAAATAGGTCCAAAGAAGAGAACTCTCAGGTATCTCTTCTTAGAACTAATCCCATCACAAAGACCCCACCTTCAAGACCTCATGTAACCCAAAGGCCCCACCCTCCAAATACATCCTATTGGGGGTTAGGGTTTCAACACATGAATTTTCAGGAGACACAAACATTTAGTCCATAACAGAAAGGGATCATGAGAGGGCCCAGATACTTGAAGACAATGACTGTAAACACAGTGAAAATGGAAGAGAAATGTTTTCTTCAAAAACCCGAGAGGGTCAATGGATAGACAAAATGTGGTCTAGCCACACAATGGAACATTCGGCCATAAAAAGGAAGGAAATGCTGGTGCGTGCTACAACACAGATGAACATTGACACTGTGCTGAACAATGAGAACACATGGGCACAGGGAGGGGAACATCACACACCGGGGCCTGTCAGGGGGTGGGGGGTGAGGGGAGGGATAGCATTAGGAGAAATCCCTAATGTAGGTGACGGGTTGATGGGTGCAGCAAACTACCATGGCACGTGTATACCTATGTAACAAACCTGCACATTCTGCACATGCATCCCAGAACTTAAAGTATAAAAAACAAACAAACAAACAAAAAATCGGGGATCAACAGGCTACACTTGGAGGGAACTAATACTCAAAGTTACAGTCAACCAACTGACCATAGTCAGTACCGTCCCCTTTAACCCTGTGAACTGTAAGTGAGGGCGTTCACACTTCACACTTGGGGACATCTCCTGATAGCCTATGTATGCAACCCAGACACATCGGTAACAGAATGTCTGTATCTCTTTAGAAAGAGGGGTTTTTAGTCTTGCCTCAGTGTTTAAGAACTGCATGCTTTGGCCTTAAAAAAATGCCATCTTGGGGTAAAAATGTGACCAATTTGATTCTAACATTTTCAAAATAATTTTTTTCTGGTTAAGAAAAATGAGGCAGTGTTTCAGCCCTGTGAACCCACAGTAGTTATGAACAAGCAGTGTATAGCTGAGTGAGCCCAGCATATGGGCTGCTAAATCCAGGAGGTGGTGATCCAAAGAAAGGAATCAGTACAGTAAAATGCTGGGTGCTACAAAGCAAGTTTCACCTTTAGACCCCGAAGGAGAAGTTCAGGTAGTGCTCCTCTCTTTATGGTGTTCTCTGCAATGCTTGGAGGGTTTGCACTTGGAGCAGACACAAGGCTCACCATGAAGACATCCATTTCGTACCACCTAAGGCTCCAAGTAGTACCTCTTGAAAGAGCTATCACTAAAACTCTAGCTTTGAGCACTCAGAAGCTTGGGAAAGGTCTACAGATAACGAAGGAGAGGGTAAAGCACCTAGCCAGAGCAATGGAGTAGATACTGCCCAGGGGATCCTTAAGGAACACAGAAGGAAGACTCTCCTTCTGGGGACAGGAGAAAGGAAAGCAGCGAATGGCCTCTTTCCCCAGCCAGCAGTGCCCTTGTCCCCATTTGGTTCCTTGTGTTAGTTTATCAAGAGTTTTCTGACCAACAGGCCAGTGAGGGTGATCTGGGAGTGCTAATAACACCCCTCCCAGCTCCTCCTCCCCTCCAGGTTCTTTACCAACTGAGAACAGATGCAAGGAGCCAGAGAAAGATCAAAGGTAAGGCATCTGCTTGATGAAGAGGCCAAAGTACAGCAGCACCCTCAAGAGCAGGGCTTCTGTGTACTAGTTAGAGGACATGGCCTGAGGCCACACGGAAGCTACCTGTTACTTCTCTCCCTCTCCCTTCTCACGAAAATCATCCCAGAGCTCATGTGAGGGAAAACTGGGCTTACAGAGCAGACACAGAGTTCACCTACTATAAGAGTGCACACTTCCCTAGCTAGCAACACGGTGGGCCCTGGCTCTCGCACTGCTTTGGGGTTCCAGGAGAAAGCAGCAGGTCATACCACGATCCCACCAGTAATGTGGCCTGGAGGATCAGCAGGCTCACCCTGGCTTCGTCAATCAGAAGTATCACTCTAGCCTTCACAGGGAGGTGTGACAGAGAAGGCAGAAAGCAAAGCTGAGTGTTTGTTCCGCAGTCCTCATGCCAGCAAACTTGCATGGAGGTGTCAGGGACACACAGGAAGCCCAGTCTAGCAGAAGCTAAAAAGATAAACACCACCCGCTGTGGTTGAGAATGACATGTGCTATCCTGGACCAGCGGAATGATAGAAGCTCTAGGAGAGCCCAGGGGCAGGAGATGGAAGCTGTGCTGCAGAGCCGAGAGTGGGCAGGGAGACGGGGCCACAGATGCAGGCAGCCTCCTGAGAGGAGGGGATCACCAGCGATGGGTAACTTAGCACTTGCTCGAGGATGAGTGGGAATTCACATGGTGGAAGGCAGGCAGTTTAGACCGAGGAACGTCATGTGCAGGCACTGGCATATGTACCTCCTGGCCTTTCTCCATGTTTGGAGATGACAGGAACCTGGTGGTCTAGGGCAGAAAGAACATGTCAGCAGACTAAGAGGCTTGAACTTATCTTGTAAAGCAGTGGGGAACCACTAAAGAGGCTTTTGTTGTTGTTCCTGTTTCTTTAATTTTTTTCACCAACATCTAATTAAGAAAAATTTCAAACATACAAAAAAATTTAAAACTTCGTGTAGTGAACATCCATATTCCCAGCACGTAGACTTGTAATTAACATTTTGCAACACTCAGTTTATCTTGTCTGCCATCCCTCTTGTCCATCGATCTTATTTTTGTGACATATTTCAAAGTTACAGACATCAGTGTACCTCAACCTATCGTTACCTAGCATTTTACATTCGCTTATGATTCCTTTTTTTTTTTTTTTTTGAGACGGAGTCTCGCTCTGTCGCCCAGGCTGGAGTGCAGTGGCCAGATCTCGGCTCACTACAAGCTCCGCCTCCCGGGTTTACGCCATTCTCCTGCCTCAGCCTCCCGAGTAGCTGGGACTACAGGCGCCCGCCACCTCGCCCGGCTAGTTTTTTGTATTTTTTAGTAGAGACGGGGTTTCACCGGGTTAGCCAGGATGGTCTCGATCTCCTGACCTCGTGATCCGCCCGTCTCGGCCTTCCAAAGTGCTGGGATTACAGGCTTGAGCCACCGTGCCCGGCCATGATTCCTTTTTTAAGGTAAAATGTACATATAGTGAAACACATAAATCTTCCACGTACCAGTGGATAACTTTTGACAGATGCACACAACTATGAAACCGAGACCTCTATCAAGACACAGAGCAGAACCATCACCCCAGAAAGTGATGCCCAGTTGATCTTATTCACACACCTGACTCCTGCAGCCACAGGTCTCATTTCTATCATTACAGCTTACTTTTGTCTGTAGTGGAAGTTCATATAATTGGGCTCATATAATATGTACTCTTTTCTCATTGGCCTCTTTTACTCAGCATGTTGGTTTTGACATTTATCCATGCTGTCGTATCAGTAGCTCTTCCCATTGTATAAATATATAAATGTATCACAGTTTCTCATCAATTCTCCTATTGATACCTGGCTGTCTCCAGGTTCTGTTTCTGGTTTTTGCTATCGTAGATCAAGCAATGAGCATTTTTTTATGTCTTTTTTCGCTGTTGTTGGAAGGGGGCAGAACATAGCTGCCATTTCTCTTGAATAGGGAATGAAATTGCTGGGTCACTGGGTAGGTCTATGGTAGTTTTAGAAGAAACTTTACATCCCTACCAACGATGTATGAGAATTGCAGTCACTCCACCTCTTCATCAACATTTGATACTACCTTTTAAATTTTAGTTATTCTGGAGGATGCATGGTGGTATCTCATTGTGGTTTAATTTGTATTTTCCCAAAGAACAGTGATTTTGTTTTTTTGTTTGTTTGTTTGCTTGTTTTTAATTTTAGGTTCAGGGATACATGTGCAGGTTTGCTATACAGGTAAATTGTGTGTCATGGGGGTTTGTTGTACAGATTATTTCATCATCCAGGTATTAAGCCTAGTATTCATTAGTTATTTTTCCTGATCCTCTCCCTCCTCCCACCCTCCACCCCCTGATAGGCCCCAGTGTGTGCTGTTCCCCTCTATGTGTCTATGTGTTCTCATCATTGAGCTCCCACTTGTAAGTGAGAACATGCGGTATCTGATTTTCTGCTCCTGAGTTAGTTTGCTTAGGATAATGGCTTCCAGCTCCATCTATGTTGTTACATAGGACATGATCTCATTTTTTTATGGCTGTGCAGTATTTCATGGTGTATATGTACCACATTTTCTTCCTCCAGTCCTCCATTGATGGGCACTTAGGTTGATTCCGTGTCTTTGCTACTGTGAATAGTGCTGCAGTGAACATACACATGCATTTGTCTTTATGATACAGCAATTTATGTTTGGGTATATACTAAATAATGGGATTGCTGGGTCAAATGGTAATTCTGTTTTAAGTTCTTTGAGAAATCACCAAACTTTTTTCAACACTGGCTGAACTGATTTACATTCCCACCAGTAGTGCAAAAGTGTTCCCCTTTCTCCACAACCTTACCAGCATTTGTTATTTTTTGACTTTTTGATAACAGCCATTCTGACTGGTGTAAGAAGGTATCTCATTGTGGTTTTGATTTGCATTTCTCTAATGATTGGTGATGTTAAGCTTTTTTTCATATGCTTGCTGGCCGCATGTATGTCTTCTTTTCAGAAATGTCTGTTCATGTCTTTTGCCCACTGTTTAATGGGATGGCTTGTTCTTGGCTAGTAAATTTGTTTAAGTTCCTTATAGATTCTGGACATTAGACCTTTGTTGGATGCATAGTTTGCAAACATTTTCTCACATTCTATAGGTTGTCTGTTTACTCTGTTGAAAGTTTCTTTTGCTGTGCAGAAGCTCTTTAGTTTGACTAGGTCCCATGTGTCAATTTTTGGTTTTGTTGCAATTGCTTTTGGCGTGTTTGTCATGAAGATTTTGTCAGGTCCTATGACCAGAATAGTATTGCCTAACTTGTCTTCAGGGTTTTCATAGATTTGGGTTTTACATTTAAGTCTTTAATCTATCTTGAGTTGATTCTTGTATACAGCAAAAAGGTAGGGGTCCAGCTTCAATCTTCTGCATATGGCCAGTCAGTTATCCCAGCACCATTTATTGAATAAAGAGTCCTAACCAACCCAAATGTCCATCAATGACAGACTGGATTAAGAAAATGTGGCACATATACACCATGAAATACTATGCAGCCAGAAAAAAGGCTGAGTTCATGTCCTTTGTAGCAACATGGATGAAGCTGGAAACCATCATTCTGAGCAAACTCTCACAAGGACAGAAAACCAAACACCGCATGTTCTCACTCATAGGTGGGAATTGAACAATGAGAATGCTTGGACACGGGGTGGGGAACATCACACACCGGGGCCTGTTGTAGGGTGGGAGGAGCGGGGAGGGATAGCATTAGGAGATATACCTAATGTAAATGACGAGTTGATGGGTGCAGCACACCAACATGGCACATGTATACATATGTAACAAACCTGCACATTGTGCACACGTACCCTAGAACTTAAAGTATAATAATAATAATTTTTAAAAAAAAGAGTCCTTTCCCCACTGCTTGTTTTGTCAATTTTGTTGAAGATCAGATGGTTGTAGGTCTGTGGCGTTTTTTGTATGTTCTCTATTCTGTTCCACTGGTCTATGTGTCTGTTTTTGTACCAGTACCATGCTGTTTTGGTTACTGTAGCAGGACACAATACAAAAAGAAAACGTCAGGTCGATATCATTGATGAACATAGATGCAAAAATCCTCAACAAAACACCAGCAAATTGAATCCAGCAGCACATCAAAAAGCTAATCCAACACTATCAAGTAGGCTTTATCCCTGGGATGCAAGATTGGTTCAACCCACATAAATTATTTTGAACATCATGTAACATCCTTTGTGATGTGTCTGTTCAAATCCTATGCTCATTTTTTAATTGGACTGTGTCTTTTCATTGTTACACAGTATTTTTTAAACAGAGGAATGACAGGGTCAGATTCATGTTCTTGATGGTTCTCTCTTGCAGCTGCAAGGAGGACAAACTGGAGCAAAGATACCAGTTAAGAGGTTAAGGTCACCACTCTTAACCACTTAGCTGGTCATCCCAAGGGAGGGTGAAGATGGCCTGGGCTTGAGGGGAGATAAAGAGAAAGAATAATCTAGATTTACAAGATACCAGGGGAAAGACTTCTGGCATGAGACAGTGAGGAGATCAACAAATCCTCTCTTCAAAAAGCAACTATAAACCTGGACAAAAAGTTAGTCATTTCAGGGAAGTAATTTGATTTCAGTAAAAGCAGCTTGAGTCCATGGCATTTTTACCCAAGGCTGCTCTCATTTTTCCCTTCCCTAAGTCTGTTGGCAGATTATTCAGCCAGAGCAAACACCAGCAGTAGTGTATGACTGCTAGGTCATATGGCAAGTCTATGTTGAACTTACAAGAAACTGTCAAGCTCTCTTCCAAAGTGGCAGTACCATTTTGCATTCTCACAAACAATGAATGAGCATTCTTGCCGCTCTGCATCCTCATCAGCAATTGATATTATCAGCTTTTTGGATTTTAGACATTCTAACGGGTGTGTAGTGGTATCTTGTTTTCATTTATATTTCCCTAGTGAGAAATGACGTTAAATATGTTATTTTCCTATTTTATATTCTTCTTTGGTGAAGTCTGTTCATATTTTTTGCCCATTTAAAAATCGGGGTTGAGTTCTTATTGTTGACTTTTATGAATTTATTTATTTATTTATTTATTGAGACGGAGTCTCATTCTGTCACCCAGGCTGGAGTGTGGTGGCGCAATCTCAGCTCACTGCAACCTCCACCTCCCAGGTTCAAGCGATTCTCCTGCCTCAGCCTCCCGAGTAGCTGGGACTACAGGCACTCGCCACCATGCCCGGTTAATTTTTTGTATTTTTAGTAAAGACGGGGTTTCACCATGTTAGCCAGGATGGTCTCGATCTCCTGACCTCGTGATCTGCCTGCATCGGCCTCCCGAAGTGCTGGGATTATAGGCCTGAGCCACTGCGCCTGGCCTATGAATTCTTTATATCATCTGAATACAAGTCCTTTATCGGGTATATGATTTTGCAAATAGTTTCTCCAAATCTGTGGCTTGTCTTTTTCTTTTCTTCATAGTGTTGTTCATAGAACAAAAGTATAAAGTATTATGTGTATGTCTACACAGAAACCTATATGTAATGTTTAAAAATGTTGGCCAGATGTGGGGGCTCACGCCTGTAATCCCAGCACTTTGGGAGGCCAAGGCGGGCGGATCACAAGGTCAGGAGATTGAGACCATCCTGGCTAACGTGGTGAAACCCCGTCTCTACTAAAAATACAAAAAAAAAAATTAGCTCGGCATGGTGGCGGGTGCCTGTAGTCCCAGCTACTAGGCAGGCTGAGGCAGGAGAATGGCGTGAACCTGGGAGGCAGAGCTTGCAGTGAGCTGAGATCACGCCACTGCACTCCAGCCCGGGCGACTGAGCGAGACTCCGTCTCAAAAAAAAAAAAAAAAAAAAAAAATGTTTATAGCTGGGCGCAGTGGCTCACACCTGTATACCAGCATATTGGGAGGCCAAGGCAGGAGAATCACCTGAGCCCAGGAGCTCGAGACCACCCTGGGCAACATAGCAAGATCCCATCCCTACAAAAATTTTAAAAGTTAGTCAAATATGGTGGTGCGTATCTGTGGTCCCAGATACTCAGGAGGCTGAGGTGGAAGGATTGTTTGAGATCAGGAAGTCAATGCTTCAGTGAACTGTGTTTGCATTATTGCACTCCAGGCTGGGCAACAGAGTGAGATCCTATCTAAAAAAAAAAATGTTTATGGCAGCTTTATTCATATTCACCCCAGACTGGAAGCAACCAAGATGTCCTTCAGCAGGTGAATGGATAAACAAAGTGGTACATCCATACAATGGGATATTGTTCAATGCTAAAAAGAACAAACTACCAAGCTATGAAAAAACACAAAAGAACTTTAAATGCATATTGCTAAGTGAAAGAAGCTAGTCTGAAAAGCCTATATACTGCATGGGTCCAATTATATGGCATCCTGGATAAGGTAAAACTATAGAGAAATAAACAAATAAGTGGTTGCACTAATAGAAAATAGATTAGGGTTGAGGGAAGGGGGAGTGGCTGACTATCAAGGGCATATACAGAAGTCCTTGTATGGTGAGGAAACTGTTCTGTATGGTACTTGGGGGGTGGACATGTGACTCTATGCATTTGCCAAAACCCATAGAACTATATGTTACAAAGAGTGAACTTTAATGCCTACAAGCAAAAGAACAAAACATCAACCAGGTGGGTGGGGGACTCCCAGGATAGAAAGGAGACTATGACAAATGAATCTAACTCCATTATAAATGGGTGGCATAACTGTACTGAATGGATGGGGAAGGTAAAGGAATCGACCTAAGCAACTTTGAAAAACAGTATTTTGACTGGAAACTGTAAGGTAAAGACAAAAGAAACTGAACATAAACACTGGACTCTAGTTGGTAAAGTTGTTTCTCCTGGGGGTATGAGTTAGCAATTCTGATGCTCTAAATGTGTATACCTGAATTGAGTAAGATAGTAAATAGATGACAGGTAGTAGCAGCTGGGTGTCTCACTGTCAGAGAGGAAAGTTATAGGTAAGCAAGAAAGGAAGATCAAAATAATCCTTCTGGCACTGGATTACAGTTGGAGATATAAGTATGAAGTCATGTTTAGGTTATATACCTGCTGATGGTTAAAAGAAATTATTTGGATATGTGTGTATATATGGTGTTATGTATTGAACATTTGTATCCCTTCTCAAGGTCATATTTCGTTGAAGTCCTAACCTCCAATGTGATGATATTAGGAGGTGGGGTCTTCGGGAGTTAATTAGGTCATGAAGGCCAACCCCTCCTGATAGGATTAGGACCTTTATAAGAAGAGACACCAGAGCTTTCTCCCTACTCTGTCCTCTCCACCAATCAGGGATACAACAAGAAGACAGCCATCTCCAAAACAGGATGCAGATCCTCACTAGATACTGGATCTATCAGTGACTTGATCTTGGACTTCCCAGCCTCTAGAACTGTGAGAAACAAATGTCTGTTGCTTAATTATCACCCAGTCTGTGGTAATTTGTCATAACAGCCTGAAGTAAGACACATGGGTTAGTATATATACATATATTTCCTATTTCCTATCTCTGTCTGCTTAGACAGTCTAGAAGTAGTGATATACCACTAGGCAATGAATACTCAAATCTTGATTTCTAATACCATTCTCTTCCCCAGTGAAAAAGAATGACATACAGAATTGGACACCAAGGAAATAAATCCAAGAGGCAACAGTGTTCAGAAAGAAGTAGTGAATGAGACTCATGAATGAGACCAGTCAATGAGTGAGAAAGGGCCCAGGAAGAAAGAATGTTAAGGAGAAGGGGATCATCAAAGTCAAATGCTACAGAGGCCACACAGGACAGAGGGCTGTGACCATCAGGAAACCATTGGGAACCACTGGGAACCTAGAGCTTGCATACTCTAGGATATACATGGCAAGGGGGCCATGAGGAGTTGAAACATTGGCCTCAAATTTCTCAAAGTGCTATGGAAAGCAGTCTGTTGGTAGAAATGGGAGACAATCAGAGTCCTGCCCAGGCTGGGCAGGAAGGAAATAAGGGTGGAGGAGGAGGGCTTATAGGCCATCACCTTCTTAGAGAAAGGCAATAGGACCTGTTGATAAAAGACTGTCATCGTCACCTATAGGCAAAATGTAGGGCTTCTACAGGGTCAATAAGAGGCCTTCTTGAGAAAAAAGTCCACAACAAATAATGTATTATTTTGAAAATATACTCCAAAAGTATAGCTGAATCTATGTGCCTAAGACCCAAGCCTGAAAAATGCATTAATTAGGATTCTTTTTATGCTGAAGATCATAATTTATTGAAATGTGGTATTTTACCTTTGCTCACGGCATTAGCATATTTTTGTGTAAAGGACAGTATCTGAGAATTCCATGGTGTGCTTATCATAACCATGTTTCAGTTTCACACTTGTCCTTTTTTCCATGACTCCCTTTATCTTCTTTTCCTGACACCTATAATGGCAGAGGGTACAACTTAAGCTAACAATTGATTATTCTTTACAAGAGAAGTTCAAATATGAGCCTAATTAAAGAATTTCTGAACACTTCTTCCTTGCTAAAACATGCACTTTTAATAAGGAAAAGCCCCTGACATGCCATTCAGACTTTCATTCATGTGTGTGCTTACATGTGTGCCTACTGCTCTCATTTCACCATCTGGAAATACCACTTATCACCCAGGAGTAATTGGCCAATTTGCTGGATTTACCCTTTAAATGTTCCATGTTCTCCTGACACCTGTGGGTTTCATTTAGAGGCTTTTTGTGCTTTTTAGTAGAGATGACTCTGTCTGGAAAGGTGTTTCGAAGGACAAATTTAACTATGGTATCCTTTAATCAGAAGAGAACACTATTGCCATATGAAAGGCACACCGTTCTCACAAGAAAAGAGAAAACACTAGTAACCACAGCCAAGACTGTGGGGAGTATATCAGAGTTACAACCAGATACACCCATAACTTGTCACACTTATAACCGGGTGTAATAGCAATTTGCCATTGCAACAGGTTACAACCAGAGTTACCACCACAGCTTACCATCGTAACATGTTGCCAGCACAACAGATTACAACCACAAGTTACAATCACAATGGGTTACAACCACAAGTTACAATCACTAGCTTGTCTTGCTACATCAACAAATCTGGCTAATATTCCCTTCATACTTCATACTTGATGTATACTATGATAAAAGGTTGAAATCTTTGGTCACTTGGGGAATTAACACGATCTGGCCTTGGGGAGGACATGACTATTCTGGGGTAACATGAGGGAACTTCTTTGTGGTGATGGAACAGTTCTGCCTCCTAATTATGGTAATGGTTACTCAAACCTACACACATAACATTTTTATAGACCTACCCATACTCGCTCACACACGCACATCTGAATGCATGCAAAATCTGATGCAATCTGAACAAAGTCTATAGCTGATTTAACAATACTGTACTAGTGTTGACTTCCTGGTTTTGACAATGACTAAGGTTATGTAAGGAGAAGCTAGGTGAAGTGTACACAGGAACTCTCTAGAACTATTTTTACAACTTCTTGTGAGAACCATTTCAAAATAAAAAGGTATTTTAAAAGACATCTGACTTGCTATGGGTCTCTTAAAAAAAATGCTTGTCATGATGAGTTTGCTCCTCCCATCCCAAGAGTGAGTGAGTCTCTCGAGGTTGAGAGGGCTGTTTTCAGAGTCCACTGGCCCCCAGTTATTGTCATTGGTGGTGTTGCCTCGGCAAATAGGCTTCAGCCAGCATGAAACTTGAACCTATCAGCACTGCTGCTTAAGGAACATCAGGGGAAATGTGGGGCTTTTCCAAGATGGCTTATAAATCCCCCCCTTGAACTGCATCACTCACGTCATTCTGAATGAACCCCAGTTGGCAGGCTGGGATGTCTGGGAACTACCACTCATTTCCCAGCGGCTCAGTTAATCTGGTTGCTGCATAATCACCTTTTTCACCAGAATAAGGGTTGTGTTGGCACAAATCAATGCTCCTACCTTTACCCTTGTCAGGTTTGTATTCTCCACCCCCTACTATGTCTTCAAGATCCTTGTCTGAAAAACCTGGAGAAAATAAAACATACATTTCAATGACAAGAAAAAAAATCAGCAACAAGAAACTTGTGTTAATGTTGCCCAGGATTCAGAAAATGATTGCCAGTTCCACTTAAGAATGCCCTTCATGAAATTCTAAGAGGCCCTCCCAGACCCCCTTCCACTGGTGTACATGTCCCGCATAATGTCCCACCACTCTGAGTATGAGTAGAACCATGGATAGGATGGCTACCACTCCCGTGATTAGGTTAGATTACATGCCAAAGGTGAAGGGACTTTGCAGAGGTAATTAAGGTACGAAATCAATTTGACTTTGCATTAATCAAAAAGGAGATTATCCTAGATGGGCATGACTTAATCAGGTGATATCCTCAAAAGCAGGTTCAGGCCTTCTCTGAGCTCAGACATGAGAAGCAACAGAGTCAGTCGGTCTCTCCTCCTTTGTCCCCTACCAACCCCTCTGTCGGTCATTCTCCTGCTGGTCTTAAAGCAGCAAGCAGTCATTATTTCTACAGCTGCAAGGGAATGCACTGTCAACAACCAATTGAGCTTGGAAGGGAACCCAACCTCAGACGAGACCCCAGCCCTCACCAACACCTTGACTGCAACTATATGAGCTCCTGAGCAGAACACTCAGCTTAGCTGTTCCTCAACTCCGGACCAAAGGAAATAGTAAGATAATAAATGGGTGTTGTCTTAACTCAGAGTTTCTGATTTTTGTTATGCAGCAAGGAAACTGATACAAGGAAACAGAAAATTTATGAACGAGTAAAAGATCCATTGAAAGGACAAGAGAGTCCCACAGAACCAAGTGTGGAAAGTGTACTGATAGAGTTTCACACTCCACACTACGCTTAACCTGTAAGAAACAACCGCTTTTGTTGGGGCCAAGTTTTGGTGTCCTATCCAAGATTAGCCACAAGGATCTGAAAAGCCTGTGAAAATATTCTTCCCTTTCCCTACTGAGTATGGGTGTGAGGCCAGATTTCCTTCATATACTTCAACCAAAACATCATCTCGCGATGGAATAAAGTGCCTGTGAAAATCCAGCTGCTTCCATCCAGCCAGACATGAGAGAAATCTGCAAAAATGTAACATCATGTCGCTCTCCTCAATACAAGTTTTTGTCTTGCAAGCATAGTTATTTCTCATAAAAATGTTATTTATGTTAAATGTATGGGGTTTAATGTTGCTCATTTTAGATTAATAAAGTCTTTCGGTTTTAAATTCTAAGATGATGAGTATTGATAAACGTGACCCACATAAGCAAAATCTCTTGAGATCTCAATGATTTCGGGAGTCCCGAGACCAAAAAAGTTTGAGTACCACCATGATAGGGTTCTCCAGTGATATGAAGTGCCTCCAGCTCTGCCAGGCCCAGGCTGGCTCTGTCTCTGTGGGATGACGTAATTAATGAGACAGAACCAGACCAGGTGGGACTTACCTCCTCCTCCAGCAATCGGTTTCCTGCGGCCATCATCTCGATCATTTCGATCATCCAAGGCATCAGCCAAGTCAAAATCATTTCCTTCATGGGATCCCAAAATAAAAGAAATACTCAATTAGTTCATCTATGGGTAGCTCATTTGGATCCTGTCTCAGAGGGAGCCCCGTGGGATCCTTCCCTTACTGCTCTCCTCAGAGCGGCCTCCTTACCTAAAGTATTTGCTGGAGCTCTGGTGGTTACTGGCCTCTTGGTCGTGGTGGTTACCTGGTTCCATTTCTCTAAAAGCGGAAGAGAGGACAGTAAAGGGAGCACATTTAGGAACAAAATGTAGCAGCCATTCATGTCTCAGGGAAGTTACATCATGAATATTCTTGTCTTGGTCCTTGAGGCTCCTATAGCACCTCTAAATAATCACTTTGAGATGGATGACAAAGAGATATAAAAGGCTTCAATGACATGGGTTCTGTTCACTTTTCTTCAGGGGATGGGGGTTATGAGGCAGACATAGTCCCACATGTGGCCAGGTAAGTGGTAAAGCTGGGACTTGAGCCCGGATCTGTGAGAGACGACCACATGGACTGAGGAGTTCTAGAGTTTGAGCACAAGTGCTTGAGAGCTCCAAGCCTTGGTTCCACCACTGTCAACCTGGCACTTGAACTATAGCTAATCCTGCCCAGGGATGGACAGATTGAGGTTGCATTCCCAGTGAACTGTTTTAGTATCTTATACACAGCAAGTGGTTACAACACACATATATATAATTTTATAAAACTGTGGTTACTGTTATAAACATTAGGTCTCTGGGCTCAACCAGATTCCTTTCAAATATGGACTTCTTTCACACCAATTACACAGATGGCATTCATACATTTTCCAATTGATTCTTTTCTTGAACTTCAGAAGACTGTGCTGTAACTGTTCTCACTATTGAAGTTAATAGACGGAAAAGACAAAGATAGTGCTATATACAGCAAGTACCTGGGAGAGAAACAGCAATGTATGTGGGGAAAAAAACCTAAATGAGTTTTACAGAGCAATAATGTGATATCCAAACTGCCTAGGGACATTTAAAATGTATTGCCTATCATTTTTTGATAGACCTTCGGTGTTGTCTGTGGATCAAAGAAATGCAGGTCTGAATCTTCTGCAAAGAAAGTACAAAAACAATACAGTAAGTCAAGTCATGACCCAACAGTTCTCAGATAGAATAAAGAGGGATATTACAAAATGATAAAAGGACCAATCTAGCAGGAAGACATAATCATCCTGAAAGTGTGTGCACCTAACAATAGAGTGTCTAGACACATTAAGTAAAACCTGATAGAGCTAAAAGGAGAAATAAGCAAACACACATTTATAGTTGGGGACTCACAGCAACTGGTTGAATTACTAGACAGAAAATCTACAAGGATATTGAAGAAGTGAACAATAATCAACCAATGGGATTTAATCGGCACAACAGGACACACCAGCCAATCACAGCAGAGTAAACAATTGTTTAACCACTCACAGAATATTCGCCTGAGATCATATTATGAACCAGGAAATAAACTTCAACAAAGTTAAAAGTATTGAAATTATGCAGAGAGGTATCATTAATTATACTTAATTCAAATTAGAAACAGAGAAGAAACAATAGAAAACAAGAAAATCTCTAAACATTTGGATATTAAACAACATACTTCTAAATAAAACAAGGGTCAAAGAAAAAGTTTCAAAGGAAATTTTTTAAAATACATAGAACTGTGTGAAAATGAAAACACAACATAGCAAAATACGTGGGATCTAAAGCAGTGCAGAGAGAAGTTTATAGTATTCAATGCATAAGTTAGATATCAAGAAAAGCCTCAAATAAATAACCCAAGTTACTAATTCGAGATGCTAGAAAAAGAAGCTAGCTAGATACTAGAAAAACAAAACCAAAGCAAGCAGATAGAAATAATACACACAAGAGCAGAGATCCATGAAATTGAAAATAGGAATGCAATACTAAAAAAAAAAAATAATAAAACCAAAAGCTTATTTATATAGTAAAAAGGGATAAACCTCTAGCCTTAGTAACAAACATAAAAGTTAAAAAAGATGATATGCCAATAAAAGGACTGAAATGGGACATTATAGATCTTGCAACCAGTAAAAGAATAATAATGGAATAATATGAACTTTTTTAGCTCACATATTTGACAACTTGGAAGAAACGGACCAATTTCTCAAAAACCACCAACTACCAAAATACAACCTAATCCTGTGTTCATGGATTAGAAGATGCTAAATTGTTAAAATGGCAATGCATACTATCTAAAGCAATCTACAGATCCAATGGAATCTCTACCAAAATCCCAATGACATTTGTTGCAGAAATAGACAAATTCATCCTAAAATTCACACGGAATTTCAAGGAACCTCAAACAGCCAAAACAATCTAGAAAAAGAACATAGAAGATTCACACTTCCTGATTTTTAAATTTACTACAAAACTACAAATATCACAACACGTGTGGTACTGACATCAAGAACAGACATACAAACCCATGAAATATATTAGGAAGCCCAGAAATAGGCCGGGTGCAGTGGCTCACACCTGTAATCTCAGCACTTTGGGAGGCTGAGGCAGGTACACTGCTTGAGCCCAGGAGCTCAAGACCAGTCTGGCAACATAGTGAAATCCCATCTCTACAAAAAATACAAAAAAATTAGCCAAGTGTGGTGACATGCACCTGTGGTTCCAGCTACTTGAGAGGCTGAGATGGAAAGATCACTTCAGCCCAGGTGGAGGCTGGAGTGAGCCGTGATCACACCACTATACTCCAGCCTGGGTGACAGAGTGAGACCCTGTCAAAAAAAAAAAAAAAAAAAAGGAGAAGAAGGGAGGGAGGGAGGGAAGAAGGAAGGAAGGAAGGGAGGGAGGGAGGCAAAAGGAAGGAAGGGAGGGAGAGAGGGAGGGAGGGAGGGAGGAAGGGAGGCAGGGAGGGAGGGAGGGAAAGGGGAGAAAGGAAAGGAAAAGGGAAGAGAAAGGAGGAAGGAAGGAAGAAAGCAAGCCCAGATATAAACCCTTGGTCACTAGATTCTCAACAGTATGTCAAGACCATTAGATGGGGGAAAGGACAGTCTTTTCAACTAATGGTGCTGGGAAAATTGGATATCCACATGCAAAGCAATGACTTTGGACCCTGACCTATACTATATACAAAAATTAACTCAAAATAGATAGAAGATTCTTAGACATGGTGGCATGAAAAAAAGAAATAGTTCAAAGAACTAAATATAAAAGCTAAAACTATAAAACTCTCAGGAGAAAACATTACAAAAACGTTTCATGATATTGGATTTGAAGATGATTTCCTGGATATGATACCAAAAGCACAGGCAACATCAACAACAAAAACAAAATAAATAAACTGATCTTCATCAAAATTTAAAAATTTTTGAGACAGGGTCTCACTCTGTCAACCAAGCTGGCTGGAGCGCAGTGGCACAATCATGCCACTCACTGCAACCTCCGCCTTCCAGACTCAAGTGACCTTCTTATCTTAGCCTCCTGAGTAGCTAGGACTACAGGCTTACGCCACCATGCCCAGCTAATTTTTGTATTTTTTGTACAGACAGGGTTACCCCATGTTGGCAAGGCTGGCCTCAAACTCCTGGGCTCAAGCCATCCACCTGCTTTGGCATCCCAAAGTGCTGGGATTATAGGCATGTGCCACCATGCCCAGTCTAAAATTAAAAACTTTTGTGCATCAAAGGACAACCTCAAGAGAGTAAAAAGATAACTCTTTTACAAATCTTACATCCAATAAGGGATTAATATCCACACTATATAAAGAACTTACACAAGTCAACAACAACAAAAACCCTGATATTTAAGGCTAGGCAAAGTGGCTCATGCTTGTAATCCCAGAACTTTGGGAGGCTGAGGCAGGTGGATTACTTGAGTCCAGAAGTTCAAGACCAGCCTGGACAACATGGTGAAATCCTGTCTCCACCAAAAAAAAAACAAAAAAACAAAAAACACACACACACACAAAAATTAGACAGGTGTGGTGGCACACCTGTAGTCCCACCTCCTCAGGAGGCTGAAGTAGGAGGATTGCTTGAGCCCGGAGGTGGAGGTTGCAGTAAGCTGAGATCATACCACTGCACTCCAGACTGGGTGACAAAGCAAGACCCTGTCTCAAAAAAAAAAAAAAAAAAAAAAAAGGGAAAAAACAAAAACAAACAAAAAAACGGTTTTAAAATGGGCAAAGGACTTGAATAGACATATCTTCAAGGAAGATATACAAATGACCAATAAGCACATGAAAAGATGCTCAGTGTCATTAGTCATTAGGGATATCAAATAAAAACTGCAATGAGATACCAGTTTGCACCCATTAGGATGGCTATTATCAAAAGAAAAATGAAAAATTACAAGTATTGGTGTGGACATGAAGAAATTGGAACCCTGGTATATTGCTGGTGGGAATGTAAAATGGTGCAGCTGCTGTGGAAAACAGTTTGGCACTTCCTCAAAATGTGAAACAGAGTTCCCATATGATCCAGCAATTCCACTTCTAGGTCCATACCCAAATGAATTGAAAGCAGAGACTCTAACAGATATCTGTACGCCAATGTTCCTAACAGCATTATTCACAACAGCTAAAAGGTGGAAACAACACAAATGGCCATCAACATATAAATGGATAAACAAAATATGGTATATACATATAATGCAATATTATTCAGCCTTAAAAGAAAGAAACTCTGGTACATGCCGCAACATGAAAAAACCTAGAAAACATTATATTAAGTGAAATAAACCAGACACAAAAGAACAAATCTTGTGCAATTCTGCTTATAAGAGGTACCTAGAATGGGCAAATTCTTAGAGATAGAAAGTATAACAGAGGTTACCAGGGGCTAGGAGTAAGGAGAAATGAGGAGTTACTGTTGTATGGGCATAGGGATTCTAACTGGGCTGATGAAAAACTTTTGGAAATGATCATGGTAATAGCTGCACAACATTGTGAATACCGATGAGCCTCCATATCCATAGGTTCCGCATCCAGAACCATGTGTTTGACCAATCATGGATCAAAATATTCAAAGAACCAAAAACAAAAAGTAATACAACTATAAAAATAATATAAATTTTTAAAATGCAGTATAATAACCATACAGCATTATACTATATTAGGTATTATAAGTAATCTGGAAATGATTTAAACTATATGGGAGGATATGTGTGGGTTATATGCAAATACTATGCCATTTCATATCAGAGAATTGAGCATCAAAGGATTTTGGTATTTGCAGGGGGTCCCGGATCCAATGCCCAGGAAATACTAAAGGAGAGGCAAATGTCTACTAAGTACCACCGAATTATACAACTTAAAAATGGTTAAAACAGTAAATTTTATATGTATGCTTACCACAATAATAAAAAACTCAGCCGGGCACGGAGGCTCACACCTGTAATCCCAGTACTTTGGGTGGGTGGATCACACCTGAGTCAGGAGTTCGAGATCAGCCTGACCAACATGGAGAAACCCCGTCACTACTAAAAATATAAAATTAGCCAGGTGTGGTGGTGCATCCCTGTAATCCCAGCTACTCGGGAGGCTGAGGCAGGAGATTCACTTGAACCTGGGAGGCGGAGGCGGAGGTTGCGGTGAGCCGAGATCACGCCTTTGCACTCCAGCTTGGGCAACAAAAGTGAAACTTCGTCTCAAAACAACAACAACAACAACAACAACAACAAAAAACAAACCTCAACCTAGATGAAATACACAACCTGAATATTCCTATAACCACTAATTAATTCAATTAAAGTCTCCTAAAAAAAAGAAACCTCCAGGACTTGGTGATTTACCTGGAGAATTCTACCAAACATTTAAAAAGGAATTAACACCAATTGTATACAATCTCTTCCAGAAAGGAGACAGGAGAAAATTTCTTCCCCATTCATTTTGTAAGGCCAGTATTACCCTGGTAACAAACACAGATAAAGACCTGTATTAGTCCATTTTCACACTGATATAAAGATACTGCCTGAGACAGGATAATTTATAAAGAAAAGAGGTTTAATTGACTTACAGTTCCTCATGGCTGGGGAGGCCTCAGAAAATTTACAATTATAGTGGAAGGCAAAGGGGAGATAGGCATCTTCACAAGGTGGCAGGAGAGAGAGAGGAGCAAAGCGGGAACTGCCAAACACTTCAAAAATCATCAGCTCTCGTGAGAACTCACTTACTATCATGAGAACGGCATGGGGAACCATCCCTATGATCCAATCACCTTCCACCAGGTCCCTCCCTAGACACCTGGGGATTACAATTCAAGATGAGATCTGGGTGGGGACACAGAACCAAACTATATCAAGACCATATTTAAAAAAAAAAAAAAAATATATATATATATATATATACACACACACACACACACACACACACACACACTAATGTCTCTCATCAATTTACATGCCAAATCGTCAACAAAATATTAGCAAACATAGTAGAATGCAGAAAGAGAATTAAACAGCATGAAAAATTGAATTTATTCCAGTCAGGCAAGCTGGATCAATACTTGAAAATCAATCAATGTAATCTACCCTGTCAACAGGCCAAAGAAGACAAATCATATCAATGGACATGAAAAAATCTAACACCCATTTATGGAAAAAAAAATACTTTCAGCAAATTAGATATAAAGGGGAACTATCTCAACTTCATAAAGAACATCTAGAAAACACGTATAGCTATCAGCAGACTTAATGGTGAAAGACTAAACGCTCTTTCTCTAAGGTCCGAAACAGAGCAAGGACATCACTCTTACCACTCTTATTTAACATGGTACTGAAATGTCTAGCATTGCAACATGAAAAAATATATACAGATTGGAAAGGAAGAACTATATATGTTTCTGTTTGCAGATGACATGATCGGGTACATAGAAAATTCCAAGAAATCTACAAAAAATTCCTATAACTAATAAGGGAGTTCAGCAAGGTCTCAGGATACAAGATCAATAATATCGATCACATATAATAGTAGTGAACATATTAAACCCAAAATTAAAAAGACACTGCCATTCACAATTGCTCCAAAGAAAATATTTAGGATGGGACAGTGGCTCACGCCTATAATGCCAGCACTTTAAGAGGACAAAGCGGGCAGATCACCTGAGCTCAGGTTTGAAACCTGGGCAACATGGGTGAAACCCCATCTTTATTAAAATACAAAAATTAGCCAGGTGTGGTGGTATGTGCCTGTAGTCCCAGCTACTTGGGAGGCTGAGGTGGGAATCTTGCCCAGGCTGGGAGGTGGAGGCTGCAGTGAGGCGAGATCATGCACACTCCAGCCTGGGCAGCAGAGCAAGACTCAGTCTCAAAAAAAGAAAAGGAGCAATTTTTTTTTTTTTGGATGGAGTCACCCCTGGCCAGCCAGGCTGGAGTGCAGTCAATAGTCTTGATCTTAGCTAACTGCAAGCTGCCTCCCAGGTTCATGTTCTCCTGCCTCAGTCTCCTGAGTAGCTGGGACTGGGCACCCACCACCACACCTGGCTAATTTTTAATTATTTTAGTGGAGATAGGGAAAACTGCACCATATTGTCAGCCAAGAGATAGTCTTAATCTCATGACCTTGTGATCTGCCGCCTATCAAAGTGCTTGGTTGAATGAGCACACCACATCTGGCCTTTTTTTTTTTTTTTTTTTTTCTGAGACAGAGACTTTACTTTGTCACGCAGGCTGGAGTGCAACAGGCGTGATCTCGGCTCACTGCAAACTCCACCTTCCGAGTTCCAGCTGATTCTCTGCCTCAGCCTCCTGGTAGGTGGGATTACAGGTCTGCGTGCCACTGCGCCCACACTAATTTTTTAAATTTTGTAGAGACTGGGTTTCACCATGTTGTCAGGCTGGTCTTGAACTCCTGACCTGTGTCCTGCTTCGGCCTCTAAAAAGTGCTGGGATTACAAGTGAGGCACCACGCCCGGCTAGAAAAGAAAATATTTAAACATACATTTAAACGTATGCGGGATCCTCTATGCGAAAATTAGAGTGTTCTCAAGAAAAGACATCAAAGAAGACATAAATCAGCCCAGTTGAGAGACATACTGTATTCATGGATTAGAAGACTCCCTGTAGGCAGGCGGTGGCTCAAACCTGAAATCCCAGCACTGGGAGGCGGGTGGATCAGAGGTCAGAATCCCAGCATCCTGGCCCCATGGGTGAAACCCGTCTCTACTAGAAATGCAAAAACTAGCGAGGCGAGGTGGCTGAGCTAGTCTACTGGAGGCTGGGCGGAGAATGGTGTGAACCCAGGAGGTGGAGCTTGCAGTGAGCTGAGATGACCACTGCACTCCAGCCTGGGCTACAGAAATGAGACTCCGTCTCAAAAAAAAAAAAAAAAAAAAAAAAGAAGACTCCACAAAGTAAAAATGTCAACTGTCCCAAAACGGATCTATGTTTAATACACATCCTATCATAATCCCAGTAAGATTTTTTCTAGACTAGGCAAAGACAAACTTAATCTAAAATTATATGGAAAGGCACAGGCCCTAGAAGAGCCTTAAAAGAACTTGACAAAGCAGAATAAAGTGGAACAAATTACTCTAACCAATATTAAAGCTGAATTTATAGTTATAGTAATCAGAACAGTGGCTGAGGGACAGACACACAGATCAATCGAACAGAATGAAGAGCGCAAAAAGACCCCAAATACACTCAAGTGATTCTTGATAAAGGTACAAAAGCAATTTGATAAAGCATAGCCTTTTGAACAAATGGTGCTGGAGTGGGCATCAATAGGTAAAGCTGAACAAACTGGGCATCAATAGGTAAAAACAATGAATCTCAACCTAATCCGCACACCTTATTAAAAATGAGCTCAAAATGGGTGATCGTCTTTACTTAAAGTTATGAAACTTCAAAAGAAAACATAAAAAAATCTTTGGGACTGAGAGCTTGGTAAAGAGTTCACACAATTGACAACAAAGCCACGTTCCATAAAAAGAAAAACTGATACATCTGCCTTGTGAAAATTAAAACATTTCCTCTGTAAAAGACCCGGTTAAGAAGATGAAAATATTACATTTTCAACAATGGACAGGTCATCCAGACAGGAAAATCAATAAAGAAACAGTGGGCCAGGACAACACTCTAGACCAAATGGACCTAACAGACATATACAAAACATTCTATCCAACAGCAGCAGAATACACATTCTTTTCAAGCACACATGGAACATTCTCCAGGTCACATGTTAGGTCACAGAAAAGGTCTTAACAAATTTAACAAGACTGAAATCAAATCAAGTGTCTTTTCCACCCACGATGGTACAAAACTAGAAGTTAACAGAGAATTGGAAAATTCACAAATGTGTAGAAATTAAACAACATTCTCCTGAGCAACCAATGGGTCAAAGAAGAAATCAAAAGGGAAATCAAAAAAATTCTTGACACAAATAAAAATAGAAACACAACATACCAAAACTTATGAGATGCAGCAAAAGCAGTCCTGAGAGAGAACTTTATAGCAATAAATGCCAACCTAAACAAAAAACAAAGATCTTGCCAGGCACGGTGGCCCATGCATGTAATCCCAGCACTTTGAGAGATCATTGTGGGCAGATCATGAGGTCAGGAGTTTGAGAACAGCCTGGCCAAGAGACCAGCCTGGCCAACATGGTGAAACCCCATCTCTAGTAGAAACAAATGAAATAAGTAACAGAAGAACAATAAAGTCTATAAAAACCAAAGATGGTTTTTGAAAAGATCAACAAAATTGACAAACCTTTAGCAAGACTGACAAAGAAAAGGACAGAAGACTCATTACTGAAATCAGAAATGAAAGAGAGGATATCACTAAAGACCTAATAGAAATGAAAAGGATTTTAAGGGAATATCATTGACAGAAGTATGCCAATAAATTGGACAGCCTAGATGAAATGGACAAACTCCTAGAAAGATACAAACTACTGAAGTTGACCCAAGAAGAAAGAGAAAATCTGGTCAGGTGTGGTGGCTCATGCCTTGTAATCCCAGCACTTTGGGAGGCTGAGGCAGGAGCATTACCTGAGCCCATGAGTGCAATACCAGCTTAGGCAGCATGGTGAGATCCTGTCTCTATTAAATTAAATAAAACAAAATAAAAATAAAACTGAAACTCACCAATAAAAACACAATAACCCAATTTAAAATGGACAAAGGATTTGAATAGACATTTCTCCAAAAAACATAAGCAATATTCAATAAAGCACATGAAAAGATGCTTGATTTCATTAGCATTAGGGAAATGCACATCAAAACCACAATAAGACAATAAGACACCACTTCACGCCCACGAAGGTGACTGCAATAAAAGAGACTTAAGATTCTACTTTCAGGGGTCATTTCCACAGTTTGTTACTAGAGAAGATTCTCTGAAGGTATAGAGCATCAAAAAAATAAATAAATAAAAAATTTAAAAAGGAAATAGAAAATCTGAATAGATCCATAATAGATAGAATAATACAAAAAACTTTCCCAAAAGAAAAGCCCAGAGTCATATGCCTTCACTGATAAATTCTATAAAATATTTAAATAATTAACAGCAATTCTTCAGCAACTCTTCCAGAAAATAAGAGGAGACAACACTACCTAAATAAGCCAATGAAATCAGTAGTGTGCTGATATCAAAACCAGACAAAGACATCACAAAAAAAACTACAAACCTATTTCTGTTAGTAATATAGATGCAAAATTCCTCAACAAAATATAAGGATACCAAGTGCAACAAAAACAGTTATATTCCAAATGATTTTTTTAAGGCTCAAAAGCAATTCAACGGGCAGATAGTCTTTTTAACAAATGGTCCTAGAACAATTAGACATTCACGGGCAAGCAAGTGAAGTTTCAGGAAAAAAAACACAGGAGAAAATCTATAAAACCTAGGTATAGACAAAGATCTTGTTCTTAGATTTGGCATCAAAAGCACGATCCAGGCCGAGTGCAGTGGTTCATGCCTGTAATCCTAGCACTTTGGGGGGCTAAGATGGGTAGATGGCTTGAGCCCGGAGTTCAAGACCAGCCCGGGCAGCACAGTGAGACCTTATCTCTGCAAAAAATACAAAAATTAGCCAGGTGTGGTAGTGCGCAACTATAGTCCCAGCTACTTGGGAAGCTGAGTGGGGAGGATCACTTGAGCCCGTAAGGTCAAGGCTGCAGTGAACCATGATCATGCCACTGCACTGCAGCCTGGGAAACAGAGTGAGACCCTGTCTTGGGCAAAAAAAATAAGTACGATCGATAAAAGGAAAAATTGACAAACTAGACATCATCAAAATCTAAAACTTCTGCAAAAGACTCTGTTAAGAGGATGAAAAGACAAGCTACAGAATGGAAGAAAGTATTTGCAAACCACATATCTGACTAAGGACAAATGTCTACAATATTTAAGGAACTCTCAAACTCAGTAGTAAGAAAAACAAAAAAATCTAATTAGAAAATGGACCAAAGACATGAACAGACATTCCACTGAATAGGATATACGGATGGCAAACGAATACATGAAAAGGTGTTCAATATCATTAGCCAGAGAAATGCAAACTAAACCACAACAAGATATTACCACACACTTATAAAATGACTAAAACAGAAATAGTGATAGCCCAAATGCTGGTGAAGATACAGAGAAAATGGCACTGACACAATGCTTTAGGGATTGCAAAATATTACAACCTTCATGGAAAACTGATCATTTCTTATAAAACTAAACATGTAACAACCATGTGATCCAGTCATCGCACTCTTGGGCATTTACTCATAAAGAAAGAGAAATTTATGTTCACACAAAAATACTATGCATGAGAGTTTACAGCAGCCTTGTTCATAATAGCCAAAACTGGCTTCAATACATCAAGTAAACAAACTGTGGTACATCCATCCCATGGAATACTCCTTGGCAATAAGAATGAATGAGCAACTGATACACCCAACAATATGAATGGATGCCAACTGAATTATACATGAAAAAGGCCAATTCCAAAGGGTTGCCTACTTTATAATTATATTTACATAACATTTTTTAAATACAACTTTTCTTTTTGCCTCCCCCAAAACTGAATGTCATGAAATGACAACATTTTACAAATGGAAAACAGATCAATGGTTGCCAGAGATTAGGAAAGGGATGGGGAAGGGGAAATAAAATTGTAGGAAGGTGGGTGTGGTTATAAAATGTAATCATGGCATACTTATGGCGATGGAACTGTTTGTATCTGACTGTGATGATAGATACACAAACCTACACACGTGATAAAAGTGCAGAGAAGACACACACACATGTGAGTGCAAACAAAACTAGGAAATTTGAATAAATGCATAGATTATATCTATGTCAACATATGGCTTTGAGAGTAGAGTACAATTTTCAAGATGCTGCTATTAGGGGAAACTGGGTGAAGGGTACAAGGGGTCCTTCTCTATTATTTCTTACAACTACACATGAATCAATGATTATCTAAAAATGAAAGTTTAATTTTTAAAAAGTAGGTAAAGAGAAAGTTGAGAATCAAGGGTCATTTTGTCAAAAAAGTTTTGACACTTAAATGACTTAACTTCAGCAGTGCAGGGAAACCTAGAAAATAATTGAACACTGTTTTAGCTACTAAGTTTATGATAGTATGTTCAGCAACACTGGAAAATTAACATGAGGAAGTTGAAAATTTTTTAATTGTATTAGAGCATGACCTTTTAATATTCTCTAACAAAACAGGAAGTACATTTCAAGCATTTATGTGGCACACGGAAATACAAAAGTTGACATGAAAAAAACAACTTATGTGATTATTTCCATTCTGAGCAGTATGAGCCATTCCTCTCAAAGAAGATTTTTTTCCTTGAAAAAGTGACTTGAAGAGTACTTAATCAATATTTAAAGTTTTTTTTAAACTAACTATGGTTTTGCCAACTTGAATGTCTGTTAGATGTTTTCTTGAAAATGAACGAGTCTGTCAATTTAAAGAAAGCCACTCATGGTACTTGTTGCCAATGATAAGATTTCAAGGAAAAGTTAGAACTTCAAAAACATCTTTCTCTACCACTGTGAGTTTAACAGTTTCCCCAATACATTTTTTTTGAAATGAGATGGGTGATGATATGAACAAATATGACTTTCAGTTTTACACAATGACGCATGGCATTACTTGGAAGCTCGAAAAACCTCAAGGCACTAATATTTTCCAAATGACCAACATGCAATGTTACAAAACCATGAATGGGTAAAAGATCCATTGAAAGGACAAAAGAGTGCCACGGAACCAAGTGTGGAAAGTGTACTGATAGAGTTTCACACTCCACACTATGCTTAACCTGTAAGAAACAACCGCTTTTGTTGGGGCCAAGTTTTGGTGTCCTATCCAAGATTATCCACAAAGATCTGAAAAGTCTGTGAAAATATTCCTCCCTTTCCCCCCTGAGTATGGGTGTGAGGCCAGATTTCCTTCATATACTTCAACCAAAACAACATCTCGCGATGGAATAAAGTGCCTGTGAGAATCCAGCTACTTCCATCCAGCCAGACATGAGAGAAATCTGCAAAAATGTAACATCATGCCATTCTCCTCAATACAAGTTTTTGTCTCGTCAAGCATAGTTATTTCTCATAAAAATGTTATGTATGTTAAATGTACGGGTTTAATGTTGTTCATTTTAGATTAATAAAGTCTTTCAGTTTTAAATTCTAAGATGATGAGCATTGGTAAACGTGACCCACATAAACAAAAATCTCTTGAGATCTCAATGATTTGGGGAGTCCCGAGACAAAAAAGGTTTGAGAACTACTGTTATAGGGTTCTCCACTGGCTTCAAGTGCCTCCAGCTCTGCCAAGCCCAGACTGACTCTGGCTCTGTGGGATATTGTAATTAATGAGACAGAATCCTGTAGTAGTTTCAACCAGCAAGGACTTACCTCTTCCTCCTATACCCGGTTTCCTGCGGCCATTATCTTGATCATCGAAAGCATCAGCCAAGTCAAATCCACTACCTTCAGTGGGCCCCAAAACATAAAAGAAACAGCCAACTGATTAACAACTGGGTATAAGATTCCAAAATAAGCAAAATGCCCATGGGGTCAACTGATCAGTACTGATCAGTACTTAACAATGGGTTAAGACAAAGAGACTTATATTGGAATCCGATTCTGTGTACAGACATTGATAATGAAAATATCTGCAGGATAGAAAAAGTTACTACTTTCCGACTTTGCAGAATACCACCAGTTTTGCAATTAATTTATATTCGTAGGTATGCTCTGCTTAGGCTAGCAGTCAGACCATTTTAACAATATACTCACTGATTGTAGGTATTAACCCAAAATTCAAAACCAGGTACACAGAGTCCATAAACAGGATAACCAAAAGGGAGAGGTCATGTGGTCATGAAGCACCCCTTTGAATGTGGAAATGTGAAGAAATGAGGGCAAATCATGAAGCAGCAGTGACTTTCTTGGATCATCACTGTCTCTTCAGAAGAAAGGTAGCTCTCTACTGCACAGAACCTATTATCATGCCCCCGACCACTGGTAACAAGTTGCTGAATGGGAGCAATGACTGGGAAGCCAGCCACACAGTCACGTTTTTCTTTACATCAGTGAAGATGTCTAAATGGTAAAATGGCCCATCTGAAGAGAGGGTCAAGTGACAACAGGAAAGAGTTGTTAAGAAGAACCAGGTCCCAAAATCCTTTACTGAAAGATGACACTGTAAAATAAATGCCATTCCAAAATGTTCCATCTGCCTAAAGAAAATGCTTGATCAGCTTCATAAAACCTAAACAATTACATTTTTCCTGATTTTAGAAAATGAAATGGCTAAAAAGGGGAAGAAGTCCAAATGCATTTTCCTCTTGAAATTTTCCCAGGCAGGACTTTTCATAAAAAACACAGAAGGCATAGTGATCAGCCAGGTATGCACTCCATTAAGTTAAACTCAGTGTTCACATGGACGCCTTGGTTATTTCTGCACACATGGGTCTTAAAACTATAGGTAGTTCACTTGCATGCTACCCCAGAGGGAACTCCAGAGGGCCCTTCCTCACTGCCCTCCTTAAGGCAGCCACATTACCTGGAGGTTTTGCTGGAGCTCTGGTGATTCCTGGCCTATTGGTTGTGGTGGTGGTGGTGTGATCCCATGGCTCTAAAAGGGAGAGGGAGGACAGCAAGGGGAGCACATTTAGTAACAAAACACAGCAGCTACTCTATGACTTGGGGAAGTCATATTGTGAGTAGAATATCCTTGTCTTGGTCCTTGAGGCCCCTCTATCTAGGAGCTCCAGAGAATCATACTGAAAAGGATGACAAAATGATATAGGTTTAAATGAGATGAGTTCAGCTCACTTTTCTTTGGAGGCTGAGGGTGGTAAGGTGGACATGGTCTCACATGTGACCTGGTGATTACTGAACCTGGGCTTGTGCCCAGATCTGCTGGAGATGACATATGTTCCAGGGAGTTCCACAGCCTGAGCATGATCCTTAAGGTCTCCAAGCCTTGCTTCCACAACTATCAACCTGGCACTTTAAACATAAATAATCCTGCTGAGGGATAGACTAAGGTTACATTCTTAGTGGAATATGGGAGTATTTCATAAACTGAAAGTGGTTACAACATATGCACACAATATTTTATATAAGTGTGGCTACTATTGGAAATATTAGGTCTTTGAACTCAACCATATTCCTTTAAAATTGTAGATAACTTTCACAAGAATTATACAATGTGCATGAGGTTTTTTCCAATAGTTTCTCTTCATAAACATCAAGACTATGTTGTACATATTCTCACTAATGGAAATATCAGAGAAAACAATTTAAGGAATGGGAAAGGCAAAGGTGAAACAGGTTTAGCTTTGAATACAGCAAGTACTCAATAATTACTGACTATTCAGAAAACAAACAGCAAAAATAGAAATCAGTTGAGGTCAGGTGTACTGTCATGTGCCTATAGTCCTAGCCACTTGGGAGTATCAGGGAGGAGAATTGCTTAAGCCCATAAGTTTGAGGCTCTAGTGCACTATGATTATGCCTGTGAATAGCCACTGCACTCCAGGCTGGGCAACAAAGCAAGACCCCATCTCTAAAAAACATAAGTTGAAAGTAAAAGGATGGAAGAAGATATACTATGCAAACAATAACCATAAGAGAGCTGGAGTAGCTATACTAATATCAGATAAGATTTACATTATAACAAAACTTGTTAATGGAGTCAAAGAGTGACAATTTATAATTATTTATAATGATGAAAGGATCAATCCAAGAGGAAGACATAATAATTTTAAATATATATACACCTAACAACACAGCCCCAAAATACATGAAGCAAAAAATCACAAAATTGAAGAGAACAGATGATTTAACAATAATAGTTGGAAATTTCAATATCTTTTCAATCACAGAAGAAACAATTAGGCAGATACATATATATGACTTGAACAACTTTATAAAACAACTAGACCTAACAGACACCTATAGAACACACCACCCAATAACAAAATACACATTCTACTCAAGTGCATGTGAAACATTCTTCAAGGTAGACCATATGTAGGTTACAAAATAAATCTCAATAAACTTAAAAAGACTGAAGCCATACAAATTATGTTCTTCAGCACAACAGAATGAAAGTAGAGATCAGTTTCAGAAGGGTATTTGGAAAATTCACAATTACATGGAAATTAAAGAGCACACTCCTAAACAACAAATAGGTCAAAAAAAATCACAAGGGAAATTATGAAATACTTTGATATCAGTGAAAATGAAAACACAACATACCAAAACTTGTGTGTTACACTGAAAGCAGTGCTCAGAGGGAAATTTATAGCTGTAAACGCCTACATCAAAAAAAGAAAGATCTCAAATTGATAACCTAAACTTTCACATTAATAAACTAGAAAAAGAAGGCTTTGCAGACACTGCCACCGTCAACCCTGGTCAAGTCCACTGTGTTCTTCGACATCGTCGCTGTCTAGGGTGAGTCCTTGGGCCAGGTCTCCTTCAAACTGTTTGCAGACAAGTTCCAAAGACAGCAGGAAACTTTCATGCTCTGAGCACTAGAGAGAAAGGATTTGGTTATAAGGGTTCTTACTTTCCTAGAATTATTCCAGGGTTTATGTGCTAGGGTGGTGACTTCACATGCCCTAACAGTAATGGTGGCAAATCTAACTACCAGGAGAAACTTGATGATGAGAACTTCAACCTGAAGCATACAGGTCCTGATATCTGGCCCACAGCAAATGGTAGATCGAATACAAATGGTTCCCAGTTTTTCATCTCCACTGCCAAGACTGAGTGGTTGAATGGCAGGTATGTGGTCTTTGGCAAGGTCAAAGAGGCCATGAATGCCACAGAAGCCATGGAGCACTTTGGGTCTAGGAATGGCAAGACCAGCAAGAAGATCACCATTGCCAAATGTGGACAACTCTAATAAATTTGACCTGTTTTATCTTAACCACCAGACTATTTCTTCTGTAGCTCAAGAGAGCACCCCTCAATCCCATTTGCTCTCAATATCCTATAATCTTTGTGCACTCACTGCAGCTCTTTGGGTTCCATATTTTCCTTATTCCCTTCCACGTCTAGCTGGATTGCAGAGTTAAGTTCACTATTATAAAATAAAACCTATACAACAATTTTAAAGAGTAACTAGAAAAAGAAGAGCAAACTAAACCTAAAGCAGACAGAGGAAGAAAACACCAAAGATTATAGCAGAAATAAAATGAAAGAGAGAAGGGAAAAATAAAGAACAAAAGAGGAAAGATCTCTTAAGATCAACAAAATTGATAAACTGTAGCAGACCTACCAAGATAAAGAGAGAAGACCCAAATTGCTAATTTCGGGAATGAGAGGACATTATTACCAACCTTAGAGAAATAAAAAATTAGAAAGGAGTATCTTGAACAATTATAATCCAAATAAATTCAATAACCTAGATGAAACAGATAACTTCCTATTAAAACACAACTAGCTAAACTGACTCGAGAAGAAATAGAAAATCTGACTAGACTTATAGCAAGAGATTGAGTCAGTAACCAAAAACTTCCCACAAATAAAATTCTGGAACCAGAAGTCTTAATTGCTGAATTCTACCAAACATTTAAAAAGGAATCAACACCAATTAACCTCAAACTCTTCAAATAAGTAAATAAACAAAAAGAGAAGGGAACACTTCCTAACTCATTCTATGAGGCCAGTAGTATGTTAATACCAAAGTCAGACAAATACACACAAAAACTACAGAATATAGCTATGAATGTAGAGGTAAAAATCCTCTTACGAATGTAGAGGCAAAAATCCTCAATAAAATACTAGCAAACCAAAACTAGCACCATATTAGGACTGATCATGACCAAGAGGGGTTTATCTCAGGAACGTAAGGGTAGTTCAACATAGTAAAATCAATCAATGTACTATCCCATATTAATAGAATGGAAGGAGAAAAAAAAAAACAGGATTACCTCCATTGATGCAGAAAAGGCATTTAACGAAAGTCAACCACTATTTCATGATAAAAACACTCAATAAATTAGGAATAGAAGAGAATTTCCCATTTTGTTCTGCTTACTCCATCGAGTCTACTCTGTATGTGCTTTTTAGTGATAATTAGGCTATTGGATTTTTAAAAGCATTTAGATGGTTTATTTTGGCCTCATCTGTTAACTTCCTGGAAATAAAAGAGAATTTCCTCAACCTGATAAAGGGCATCTGAAAAATCTGCAATTGACAGCATACTTAAAGGTGAAAGACTGAAAGCTTTCTTCCTAGAATCAGCACTTAACCACTCCTATTCAACACTGTAATGGAAGTTCTAACTAGAGCAATTAGTCAAGAAAAAGAAAGAAACTCTCTGAGATTAGAAAGGAAGAAGTCCAACTATCTCTATTCACAGATGCTATGATTTCATATATAGAAAACCCTCAAGAATCCACACCAATTAAAAACTATTAAAGCTAATGAGTTCAGCAAAGTTGCAAGATATAAGATCAATACATGAAAATCAGCTGTATTTCTATACACTAGCAATGATCAATACAAAGAGCAAAAGAAGAAAACAATTTCATTTATAATAGCAATAAAAAGAATAAAACTGTTAGAAATAAATTTAACCAAGGAAGTATAATGTACACTAAAAGTTATAACACCTTGTTAAAAAATTAAAGACCTAAATTAATGGAATGAAATCCTACATCCATAGATTACAAGACTCAATATTGTTAAAGTGGCAATATTTTCCAAATTAATCTGCAGATCCTGTGCAATCTCCATCAAAATACCAACCGCCTTTTGTGCAGAAATGGACAAGCTAATCCTAATATCCATATGGAATTGCGTGGGACCCTAAATAGCCAAATCAATCTTAAGAGCAAAACAGAAGGAGTCACACCTCTCAATTTCAAAACTTACTACAAAGCTACAGTAACCAAAATACCGTGGAATTAGCTTAAGAATACACATATAGACCAATGTTACAGGATTGAGAGTCTAGAAGTAAACCCTCATATTTATGGTCAATTGATTTTCAACAGGATGCCAACACCATTCAATGGAGAAAGGACAGTCTTTTCAACAAATGGTGCTCAGACAGCTGGATAACCATAGGCTAATGAAACTGGACCCATACTTCTCACCATATACAAAAATTAACTCAAATGGACCAAACATCTAAATATAAGAACTAAAACCACTCTTAGAAGAAAACATATGGGTAAATCTTCATGACCTTTGATTTGGCAATGGATACTTAGCAATGACATGCAAAGTATGGGCAACAAAAGAAAAAACAGATAAATTACACATTAACCAAAATTTAAAATTTTTGTGCATCTAAGAACGTTATCAAGAAAGTGAAAAGACGACCTACAAAATGGGAGAAAATTTGCAAATCATATATATGATAAATGTACAAAGAGATCATTAGTCATTAGTCTTTAGGGAAATGCAAATGAAAACCACAATAAGGTCCCACCTCACACCCACCAGGATGGCTTTCATTAAAAAAAAAACAAAAAAAAACCAAGTTGGCAAGGATGTAGATACATTGGAACCCTCATACATTACTGATGGGAATGTAAAATGCTTCAACCACCGTAGAAAACAATTTGGCAGTTCCTCAAAAAGTTAAACAGAATGACCATAGTAACCAGAAATTCTACTCCTAGGTATATATCAAAAAGAATTTAAAACAGGTATCCAAACAAGTACGTGTATATAGCATGTTCACAGTAACATTATTCACAAGCCAAGAGGTGGAAACAACCAAATGTCCATCAACTGATGAGTGGATAAACAAAATTGTGGTATGTCTACACAATGGAGTATTACTTCGCCATAAAAAGGAATGAAGTACTGATACACGCTACAACATGGAAGTGCCTCCAACACATTACGCTACACAAAAGAAGCCAGGCACAAAAGGCTACATGCTGTCCAGTTCCATTTATATAAAATATCCAGGATAAATTCACAGATACAGAAAGTAGGTTGGTGGTTATTTGGGGTTGGGAGGATAAAAGAATAGAGAGAAACTGCTCGATAAGTAAGGGAAAAGATACAAAGTAGCAGATATATAAGATGAACAAGTCTAGCGATCTAATGTAAAACATGAGGACTATAGCTGATAACATTGTATTGTATTTGGAATTTTTGCTAAATGAAATATTGCTGTTCTTGTCAAACAGTAACATGGGTAATTATGTGAAATGATGGATATATTAACTTGCTTCACTAGGGTAACTATTTATCAAGTTGTATATGCATCTCACAATATCATGTTATATACCTCAAATATACACAATAACTTTTAAAAATAAAAAGGTTAATTTTATATTGTATGATTTTACCTCAATAAATTATTTTTTTAAAGAAGGATGTCTGATATGGTTTGGCTGTGTTCTCACCCAGATCTTATCTTGAATTGTAGTTCTCATAATCCCCACATGTCATGGGAGGGACCCAGTGGGAGGTAATTAAATCATGGGGGCGGTTACCCTCATGCTGTTCTTGTGATAGTGAGTTCTCACAAGATTGGATGGTTTTATAAGGAGCTTTTCTCCCCCTTCACTCTGCACTTCTCCTTGCTGCTTCCATATGAAGGACATGTTTGTTTCTCCTTCCACCATGACTGTAAGTTTCCTGAGGCCTCCCCAGCCATGCTGAACTATGAGTCAATTAACTCTTTCCTTTATAAATTACCCAGTCTCAGGTATGTCTTTATTAGCAGTATGAGAATGGGCTAATACAATGTCTTAATCTTTTTTCTGTTGCTTATAACGGAATACCTGAAACTGGGTTGGTTGATTGGTTGGTTGGTTGGTTATTTATTTATTTATTTATTTATTTATTTATTTATTTATTTTTGAGGTGGAATCTCACTCTGTCGCTCAGGCTGGAGTGCAGTGGCGCAATCTTGGCTCACTGCAACCTCCGCCTCCCAGGTTCAAGTGATTCTCCTGCCTCAGCCTCCCAAGTAGCTGGGATTACAGACATGTGCCACCATGCCCAGCTAATTTTCATATTTTTAGTAGAGGCGGGGTTTCACCATGTTGGCCAGGCTGGTCTCAAACTCCTGACCCCAAGTCATCCACCTGCCTCACCCTCCCCAAGTGCTGGAATTACAGGCGTGAGCCACTGCGCCCAGCTGAAACTGGGTAATTTATAAAAAAGAGGAATTTATTTCTTACAGTCATAGAGGCTGAGAAGTCCAAGGTTGAGGTGCTGTATTTTGTGAGTGAGGGCCTTCTTGCAAGTGGGGACTCTCTGCAGAGTCTCAAGGTGGCACCGGATATCACATGCCAAGTGGGGCTGGTTGCTAGCTCAGGTCTCTCTTTCCCTTCTTATAAAGCCACTAGTCCCACTCCCATGATAACCTACTAATCCATTCACCTATTAATCCATGAATGGGTTAATTCATTCATGAGGGCAGAACCCTCATGACCCAATCACCTCTTACTCAGGAGGCGGAGGTGGGAAGATCACTTGAGCCTAGGAGTTCAAGTCTAGCCTAGGCAACATAGCGAGACCCTGTCTCATTTTTAGCAAAAAGAAGAAGAAGAAGAAAACCTTGCCTGTCAATACTGTTACATTGGGAATTAAATTTCAACATGAATTTTGGAGGGGAAAAACTTTCAAACCATAGCAAGGGGGTTGTTGCAGTTCTGTTTTAGTAAAAACTATATTTGGAAGTTGAGAATACGGGAAGTCTTTCCCTTAAAATGATAATGTTTGCACACTACTCCTTAAGAAGATTTTGGGTACCCTAACTCATACCTCACTGTGAAGACCACACACCCCAGTGGATGGATATGTATGGTAACAGAACCACATGTGATAATCTGTAGTCATTATGTGTGTGTATGTATGTATATATTTAATCTATCTCATCATCAGTTTAGAGATAATTTTGTCTCTAATTTCCATTTGACTTTGTACCAGTAAAATGCAAGAGTACAACTTGTCCAAATGAGTTTATTTATGTATAATTATATTATGATACAGATAGGTACAAAAGAGGAATTACTGAAACCATTACTTGAGCAAGTTCCAGAAAAGCAAGTGCCACTTACGTAAATATTAGCTTAAAATTTGCATGACTCAAACAACTCTTGTGTAAAAGTATTTGTTTATCTGTCTTAAAGAAAATTAACTGACCATAAATATAAAGGTTTATTTTCAGATTCTCAATTCTGTCCCATTGACCTATGTGATGCCAGTACCACACAGTCTTAATTACAGTACCAAATAGCTCCACACAGTCTTGATTACTTGTGCAGTTCTGCCCTGCAATGCCCAGTTTCTGGAAAAGTCTCATTTCTCTGAAGATCTGCAGGTGCCATTCAAGAGAGAGCAGTGCCTACATGCATGTGGAATCAGTTGTTCTGCCAGAGCCTGAGCTTGCATTGATGTAGAACAAAAAATGTTCAATTTATGCACATTTTTAGAAACTATTAACTACAGATTTTCACGTTGTAAGTCTTTAAATGGGATTTCTTATTCGTAATTGAGATGAGAAGAGTCTACTTATCAAGGACTAAGAATAGTAGGTCAACTTCATCAAAACAGTTAGCTCCTAAAATAAAGAGATCCATTTCTGTGAAGACTTTCTCAAAATGACAAACTCAGAAAAAATTCTTAGCTGCTCAGCAAATGCTTCCCGCAATATGGCACTCTGACCGGGAGTGATTCTCTGTAATATTGTGCTGTACCGAAACAGTAAACAAAACAGGGTGGGTTCCCCCAGGTGTGGTTTAATAATGGTAACTGCTTGGTCTGAATGTATATGTGCCCCCCACCCAGCCCCAAATTCATGTTGAAACTTAATCCCCATACTGATGGTATTAAAAGGTGAGGACTTTGGGGAGGTGATTAGGTCACAAAGGGCACCATTCTCACAAAAGGGATTAGTGCCCCAATAAAAGAGGTTTGAGGTAGCCCTTTTGCCCCTTCTGCCATGTGAGAACACAGCTAAAAGGTACCATTTATGAAGCAGAAAGCAGCCCTCACCAGACACTGAATATGCCAGCACCTTGATCTTGGACTTCCCAGCCTCCAGAGCTATGAGCAATATATTTCTGTTACTTATAAATTATGTAGTCAAAGGCATTTTGTTATGGCAGCACAAATGGACTAATACAGGGCCCATGGTATTCCCAGGGAATGGGGACATTCATAAGAAGTTTTATTTGGCAGAATCAGAAGTGTGTTACCCCATGAGATGATTACACACACAGAGAGAAAGGAAGAGATAGTGAGAGTGATGGAGGACTCTGAAAGCAACATGGATGAGCCTTGAAAACATTACACTAAGTGAAAGCAGATAAACATAAAGTCCACATATTGAATGATTCCAATGATATGAAATATTCAGAATAGGGAAGTCCATGGAGACAGAAAGAGATGAGTGGTTGCTTGGGGGTGAAGGGTAGAAACAAGAAGAATTAGGGGATTGGGAAGTGATAGGTAAAGGATACAGTGTTTCTTTTTGAAGTAATAAAAGTGTTCTAAAACAGACTGTAGTGATGGTTGTGCAACCCTGTGAATATACTAGTAAGATCCTGCATGATCTGTCCCCTGACAACTTCTCTGTCTTTTCTCCAGCATTCTCCAAACTCCAGCCACACAGGCTGCCTTCCAGGCCACAGAGTAAACCTGGCTCTTTTCTGCCTCAGAACTCTTACAACTGATCTCTTGGCCTCGAAGACTCCTTCCTCACTTCCTTGCACATTACCTCTCCTCAGAGATGCCTTCACCACTTAATTTAAAGTAACTGCCCCTAATCTTGGGCCCTTGCTATCCCATCACCCTCTTGAATTTGGTTGAAAGTACTCAGCAATATCTGAAAATATTTTAGGTACTGTATGTCTCCTTCCAGAGAAAACAATTCATAAGGGCAGTGACCTCTTCCACATTGTTAGGTCTAGCACCTAGCAGCAAGCCGGCACTCAAAAAACATAGGTGAATAAATAAATAAAGGCCATTTATGATACGATCTCTGGCCTAGGTGGTTCAGGGATTTTTAAAACAAGCAGAGGAATGCACAACGTGCAGAGAAGAACATTCTCTGCAAGATAAGTATCTGGACCAAGGTGAGGTAGAGAGGCCTATCTCTTTGAAACCTCAGTTATGAGAAATATAAGCTAAGATAGAAAAAAGGGTGGCAGCATGATGTGGTCTTGTGGGCTGTCATTCAGCCACATACATCACATACAGGTGGTTCTAGAGGTTCCCAGACACACTGGCTGATGGGTGCTGATGAGGAAGATCAGATGGGCCAACACAAGACTCAAAAAGGGATTCTATATATTAAAAAGTCCCTGTCGATTGGAGGTATGATATGCTGAGATTTAAAAAGTTCCCATCAAGAAGTTAACACGTTTATTGAAAGTCTATTTATACTTATCAAATTTGTTTTGATTTTTGGTCCTGTTTGTTTTGGAGATGTTAAATGATTTCATTAAAACCATCACTGCTAATACATTAAGTGTATTTATTTTCTTGAGGATCTTAGAGGCCACCTGCATGCAGAGGACAGCATGAACGCCCAGGAAAGACCTGATAATGCCCAAACTGCTCACCTCATACCGTACACAAAAATTAACTTCTAAGAGATTTATACTTCTAGGTCTATGATCAATTTGGAGTTAATTTTTGTGTATGGTGTGAGGTAACGGTCCAACTTCATTCTTTTGCATGTGGATATCCTATGGTCCTAAGCAATATTTGTTGAAGACTGTTCTTTTCATTTGAATAGGTCTTGGCACCTTTGTCAAAAATCAACTGACCATAGATCTAAGGGTTTACTTCTAGACTCGCAGTTCTATTCCATTGATCTCTAGACAGTAGTCTACTATCTTGATAATTTTGGTCTATAGTCAGTGCCACAATTGATAAGTGTAAGTTCTCCATCTTTTTCTTATTTTTCAAGATTGCTTTGGCTATTCTGAGTCTTTTGAATTTCCATATGAATTTTAGCGTCAGCTTATCCACTTCTGCAAAAAATCCATCTGGGATTTTCTCAGGAATTGTGTTGAGTCTGTCACTCAATTTAGGTCTGCTTGACTCTTACACCAGAGGTCCAGCCACAGTCAGTCCTTCCAATCAAGTCAGTCAAAGAACAACAGTAAGGCTAATGCTTACTGAGCACTCACCTTGTTCCAAGGACTGTGCTGAGTGCTTCACATGGCTCCTCCCATGTCATCCTTACAATGATCCTAGGAGGCAGGGCTTCTTATTATCTTCATGTAAGAGATAAGGAAACTGAGGTGCAGACAAGTCAGGTGACTTACCCAAGGTGACAGTTCACAAGTGGCAGAGGTAAGGTTTCGACCCAAGAAGTCTGACTCCAAAGCCCTTGACTTTCTCAACTCAATATATAATACAAAGAGATCTTAATAAACCCATTTTTAAAAGGCAAGCAATCTGGCAGAAAAATGGGGGAAGAATGTGAAAATTTACCAAAGAGGCAAATGCAAATAGCCAGTAAATATATGATGCTCCATATGACTACAATCAGGAGACTGCATAATAAGCAATGAGATATTATTTTGCCCATCATATTGGTAAAATATTTTTTATTGATAAAATTCAGTGTTGGCGTGGATCTGGGAAAACAGGTACTATTATAACAACATCAGTAACAGTGCATAATGGGAAATCCACTTTGGAGAGCAATTTGGCAGAGTTTTTTATAATATAAAATACACATATCTTTGGTCCTAGCAGTCACACTGCACTTGGGCACAAAGAACATGGACAAGAATGTCCGCTGTAGCCCTATTTGTAATTGCATAAAAATGAAATAAACCACGTGTCTGCCAGTAAGGAAATGGCAATATGGGTCATGGCCAAATCCATACCACTGGAACGCTGGTTCCACAAGGTTTGGTTTGTGTGTGATTTGTTCACGGCTGTAGCCCCAAAGCCTAAAACAGTAACTGATAACACAGCTGGCACTCAGACATTTACTGAATGCATACTATGGTATACCATGCAGTGGTAAAACGAATAAGGGGTGTGTGTGTGTGTGTGTGTGTGTGTGTGTGTGTGTGTATATATATGCACACAAATATGTATGTGTGTATATACTATATACCTATAAATATATATTTCCTTATTTGGAAAAAGGATCTCTGCAGATGTAATTAAGTGAAAGATCTCAAGATGAGATCATCCTGGATTATCTAGGTGGGCCTTCAGCCCACTAACAAGCATCTTTGTAAGAGAAAGAAGAGAGACACAGAAAGGGGAATACCGTGTGACAATAGAGGCAGAGATTGGAGTGACGCAACCACAAACCAAGGAACACCTAGAGCCACCAGAAGTGGGGAAAGTCAAGGAAAGATTCTTCCCTAGAGCCTTCAGAGAGAATGTGACCCAACCAACACCTTGATGTAGAACTTCTAGCATCCAGAACTGTGAGAGAATAAAGTTCTGTTGTTTTAAGCCATCCAGTTTGTGGTACTTTCCTAAGGCAGCTGGAAAAAAACCAACATAGACATGTTCTCTAAGGACTTCAATACACATTAAATGAAAGAGCCTCACATCTGTAACATTAAAAAACAAAAAAACCACCAATTTCTATCTATAGATGTACATAACAGCATTGAAAACTAATTGGGATCAACATGCCCCAAACTGACTACAGTAGTTCTCATGGAAGTAGAAGGGAGAAGGGTCAACGGAGACCGTGGCTTTACTTTATAAGTAGTTATCATTTTTTGAAAGAATGGTTTAAGGAGGCCGGGCGTTGTGGCTCACACCTGTAATCCCAGCACTTTGGGAGGCCGAGGCGGGCGGATTGCCTGAGCTCAGGAGTTTGAGACCAGCCTGGGCAACACGGTGAAATCCCCTCTACTAAAATACAAAAAATTAGCTGGGCATGGCGGTATGCGCCTGTAGTCCCAGCTACTCGGGAGGCTGAGGCAGGAGAATTGCTTGAACCCGGGAGGGGGAGGTTGCAGTGAGCCAAGATTGCACTACTGCACTCCAGCCTGGGTGACAGAGCAAGACTCTGTCTCCAAAACAAACAAACAAACAAATAAATAAATAAATAAAGTTAAAAAATGAAAGGAAAAAAAGGAAAATTGATAACAAAGCTTAGCATTTGAGAAACTACACAGACTCCATTTTAAGAAAAGCCATGACTAGGTGTGGTGGCTAATGCTCATAATCTCAGCATTTTGGGAGGGCAAAGTGGGAGAATCACTTAAGGCCAGGAGTTCAAGACCAGCTTGGGCAACACAGTGAGATTCTGTCTCCACAAAAAAAATTTAAAAATTAGCCAGATGTGGTAGCACACACCTATAGTCCCAGCTACTTGGAAGGCTGGGATGGGAGGATCACTTGAGCCTAGGAGTTTATGGCTATAGTAAAGCTAAGATGGTGCCACTGCACTCCAGCTTGGGCAACAGAGCAAGACCCTGTCTCAAAAAAAAAAAAAAAAAAAAAGCCATTATAAAATCAATCTAAAAGGGGAAACAAATCTTTTATTCACTTTAAAGTAACTTTTTTTCTGAGTTAAGGAAGACAGCCCTTGGAGGCCATTGCTGGTATGTCACACCAGTAGGGGCTATGACTTGAGCTACAGAAAATGATATATCAGTTATCACACATTGTTAGGTATTTTTAACAAAGGATTTAAATATTTGAATTTTATTTTAAATAATATAACTATCCATTTCTTTTCTTTCTTTTTTTTTTTTCTTTTCTTTTTTTTTTTTTTAGACAGAGATCTCGCTTCATCATCCAGGCTGGAGTGTAATGGTGCGATCTCGGCTCACTGCAACCTCCACCTCCCGGGTTCAAGCAATTCTCCTGCCTCAGCCTACCGAGTAGCTGGGATTACAGGCATGCACCAACACACCCGGCTAATTTTGTATTTTTAGTAGAGACGGGGTTTCACCAGGTTGGCCAGGCTGGTCTCGAACTCCCAACCTCAAGTGATCCTCCCGCCTTGGCCTCCCAAAGTGATGGGATTACAGGCATGAGCCACTGTGCCCAGCCACTATCCATATTTCATCTGATGAAGTAAAATATATTGTTTTTCTTGCGCATATATTCTGAGTGGACGATACACATTAATCACTGTTGTTTGTTTTTAATAGTTTGTTTGATCTACTACTCACGCTTTATTGAGGAAGTTTCTTTCACTGCATCCTCCAGGTTAAAATCATCAAAGTCCCCAGATCCTAAAAGTTAAAAAAAAAAAAATTAAACTATCTTTGCATAAAATAAAGTAATAATGAAATACTCCCTAGAAATGGTCATTTCCCTTTAGAAAGTGAAGGAATAACAAAAGGTATTCCATGCAAATAAAAACCCAAAGTGAGTGGTGGTAGCTATACTTATATCAGACAAAATAGAGGTCAGTATTGTTAGCAAACTAATATAGGAACAGAAAACCAAGTACCACATGTTCTCACTTATAAGTGGGACTAAACGATGAGAACACATGAACACATAGAAGGGAACAACACATACTGGGGCCTATTGGAGGGCAGAGGGTAGGAGGGGGAGAGGATGACGAAAAATAACCAATGGGTACTAGGCTTATTACCCAGGTGAGGAAATAATCTGTACAACAAACCCCCATGATACAAGTTTACCTATATAACAAACCTGCACATGTATCCCTGAACTGAAAATAAAAGTAAAAAAAAAATAATCGATTTCTAAAGTCAAAAACTGTAAAAGGAGACAAAGGAGGTCATTATATGCTAAAAGGGTCAATTCATTAAGAAAGTATAACAATTGTAAATATATACACACCCAACATTGAAGCACCTAAATATACAGAGCAAATATTAATAGACTTCAGTCTACTGAGTAGTAAACTTAACCAAGGAGGTAAAAGACCCATACCTCCTAACCTGTACCTTGAAAACTATAAAACAATGAAGAAAAATTAAAAAAACAAATGAAAATATATTCCATGTTCGTGTATCGAGTTCGACTCGATCAACTGGAAGAAAGAGTATCAGCGATTGAGGATCAAATGAATGAAATGAAGCGAGAAGAGAAACCAAAAGAAAAAAGAAGAAAAAGAAATGAACAAAGCCTGCAAGAAGTATGGGATTATGTAAAAAGACCAAATCTACGTCTGATTGGGGTGCCTGAAAGTGAGGGGGAAAATGGAACCAAGTTGGAAAACACTCTTCAGGATATCATCCAGGAGAACTTCCCCAACCTAGTAGGGCAGGCCAACATTCAAATCCAGGAAATACAGAGAACGCCACAAAGATACTCCTCGAGAAGAGCAACTCCAAGACACATAATTGCCAGATTCACCAAAGTTGAAATGAAGGAAAAAATCTTAAGGGCAGCCAGAGAGAAAGGTCGGGTTACCCACAAAGGGAAGCCCATCAGACTCACAGCAGATCTCTCGGCAGAAACTCTCCAAGCCAGAAGAGAGTGGGGGCCAATATTCAACATTCTTAAAGAAAAGAATTTTAAACCCAGAATTTCATATCCAGCCAAACTAAGTTTCATAAGTGAAGGAGAAATAAAATCCTTTACAGATAAGCAAATGCTTAGAGATTTTGTCACCACTAGGCCTGCCTTACAAGAGACCCTGAAGGAAGCACTCAACATGGAAAGGAACAACCGGTACCAGCCATTGCAAAAACATGCCAAAATGTAAAGACCATCGAGGCTAGGAAGAAACTGCATCAACTAACGAGCAAAATAACCAGTTAATATCATAATGGCAGGATCAAGTTCACACATAACAATCTTAACCTTAAATGTAAATGGACTAAATGCTCCAATTAAAAGACACAGACTGGCAAACTGGATAAAGAGTCAAGACCCATCAGTCTGCTGTATTCAGGAGACCCATCTCACACGCAGAGACATACATAGGCTCAAAATAAAGGGATGGAGGAAGATTTACCAAGCAAATGGAGAACAAAAAAAAGCAGGGGTTGCAATCCTAGTCTCTGATAAAACAGACTTTAAACCATCAAAGATCAAAAGAGACAAAGAAGGCCATTACATAATGGTCAAGGGATCAATTCAACAGGAAGAGCTAACTATCCTAAATATATATGCACCCAATACAGGAGCACCCAGATTCATAAAGCAAGTCCTTAGAGACTTACAAAGAGACTTAGACTCCCATACAATAATAATGGGAGACTTCAACACTCCACTGTCAACATTAGACAGATCAACGAGACAGAAAGTTAACAAGGATATCCAGGAATTGAACTCATCTCTGCAGCAAGCAGACCTAATAGACATCTATAGAACTCTCCACTCCAAATCAACAGAATATACATTCTTCTCAGCACCACATCGTACTTACTCCAAAATTGACCATATAATTGGAAGTAAAGCACTCCTCAGCAAATGTACAAGAACAGAAATTATAACAAACTGTCTCTCAGACCACAGTGCAATCAAACTAGAACTCAGGACTAAGAAACTCAATCAAAACCGCTCAACTACATGGAAACTGAACAACCTGCTCCTGAATGACTACTGGGTACATAACGAAATGAAGGCAGAAATAAAGATGTTCTTTGAAACCAATGAGAACAAAGATACAACATACCAGAATCTCTGGGACACATTTAAAGCAGTGTGCAGAGGGAAATTTATAGCACTAAATGCCCACAAGAGAAAGCAGGAAAGATCAAAAATTGACACTCTAACATCGCAATTAAAAGAACTAGAGAAGCAAGAGCAAACACATTCCAAAGCTAGCAGAAGGCAAGAAATAACTAAGATCAGAGCAGAACTGAAGGAGATAGAGACACAAAAAACCCTCCAAAAAATCAATGAATCCAGGAGTTGGTTTTTTGAAAAGATCAACAAAATTGACAGACCACTAGCAAGACTAATAAAGAAGAAAAGAGAGAAGAATCAAATCGACGCAATTAAAAATGATAAAGGGGATATCACCACCGACCCCACAGAAATACAAACTACCATCAGAGAATACTATAAACACCTCTACGCAAATAAACTGGAAAACCTAGAAGAAATGGATAATTTCCTGGACACTTACACTCTTCCAAGACTAAACCAGGAAGAAGTTGAATCCCTGAATAGACCAATAGTAGGCTCTGAAATTGAGGCAATAATTAATAGCCTACCAACCAAAAAAAGTCCAGGACCAGACGGATTCACAGCTGAATTCTACCAGAGGTATAAGGAGGAGTTGGTACCATTCCTTCTGAAACTATTCCAATCAATAGAAAAAGAGGGAATCCTCCCTAACTCATTTTATGAGGCCAACATCATCCTGATACCAAAGCCTGGCAGAGACACAACAAAAAAAGAGAATTTTAGACCAATATCCCTGATGAACATCGATGCAAAAATCCTCAATAAAATACTGGCAAACCGGATTCAACAACACATCAAAAAGCTTATCCACCATGATCAAGTGGGCTTCATCCCTGGGATGCAAGGCTGGTTCAACATTCGCAAATCAATAAACATAATCCAGCATATACACAGAACCAAAGACAAGAACCACATGATTATCTCAATAGATGCAGAAAAGGCTTTTGACAAAATTCAACAGCCCTTCATGCTAAAAACGCTCAATAAATTCGGTATTGATGGAACGTACCTCAAAATAATAAGAGCTATTTATGACAAACCCACAGCCAATATCATACTGAATGGGCAAAAACTGGAAAAATTCCCTTTGAAAACTGGCACAAGACAGGGATGCCCTCTCTCACCACTCCTATTCAACATAGTGTTGGAAGTTCTGGCTAGGGCAATTAGGCAAGAGAAAGAAATCAGGGGTATTCAGTTAGGAAAAGAAGAAGTCAAATTGTCCCTGTTTGCAGATGACATGATTGTATATTTAGAAAACCCCATTGTCTCAGCCCAAAATCTCCTTAAGCTGATAAGCAACTTCAGCAAAGTCTCAGGATACAAAATTAATGTGCAAAAATCACAAGCATTCTTATACACCAATAACAGACAAACACAGAGCCAAATCATGAATGAACTTCCATTCACAATTGCTTCAAAGAGAATCAAATACCTAGGAATCCAACTTACAAGGGATGTAAAGGACCTCTTCAAGGAGAACTACAAACCACTGCTCAGTGAAATAAAAGAGGACACAAACAAATGGAAGAACATACCATGCTCATGGATAGGAAGAATCAATATCGTGAAAATGGCCATACTGCCCAAGGTTATTTATAGATTCAATGCCATCCCCATCAAGCTACCAATGAGTTTCTTCACAGAATTGGAAAAAACTGCTTTAAAGTTCATATGGAACCAAAAAAGAGCCCGCATCTCCAAGACAATCCTAAGTCAAAAGAACAAAGCTGGAGGCATCACGCTACCTGACTTCAAACTATACTACAAGGCTACAGTAACCAAAACAGCATGGTACTGGTACCAAAACAGAGATATAGACCAATGGAACAGAACAGAGTCCTCAGAAATAATTCCACACATCTACAGCCATCTGATCTTTGACAAACCTGAGAAAAACAAGAAATGGGGAAAGGATTCCCTATTTAATAAATGGTGCTGGGAAAATTGGCTAGCCATCAGTAGAAAGCTGAAACTGGATCCTTTCCTTACTCCTTATACGAAAATTAATTCAAGATGGATTAGAGACTTAAATGTTAGACCTAATACCATAAAAATCCTAGAGGAAAACCTAGGTAGTACCATTCAGGACATAGGCATGGGCAAAGACTTCATGTCTAAAACACCAAAAGCAACGGCAGCAAAAGCCAAAATTGACAAATGGGATCTCATTAAACTAAAGAGCTTCTGCACAGCAAAAGAAACTACCATCAGAGTGAACAGGCAACCTACAGAATGGGAGAACATTTTTGCAATCTACTCATCTGACAAAGGGCTAATATCCAGAACCTACAAAGAACTCAAACAAATTTACAAGAAAAAAACAAACAACCCCATCAAAAAGTGGGCAAAGGATATGAACAGACATTTCTCAAAAGAGGACATTCATACAGCCAACAGACATATGAAAAAATGCTCATCATCACTGGCCATCAGAGAAATGCAAATCAAAACCACAATGAGATACCATCTCACACCAGTTAGAATGGCGATCATTAAAAAGTCAGGAAACAACAGGTGCTGGAGAGGATGTGGAGAAATAGGAACACTTTTACACTGTTGGTGGGATTGTAAACTAGTTCAACCATTATGGAAAACAGTATGGCGATTCCTCAAGGATCTAGAACTAGATGTACCATATGACCCAGCCATCCCATTACTGGGGATATACCCAAAGGATTATAAATTATGCTGCTATAAAGACACATGCACACGTATGTTTATTGCAGCACTATTCACAATAGCAAAGACTTGGAATCAACCCAAATGTCCATCAGTGACAGATTGGATTAAGAAAATGTGGCACATATACACCATGGAATACTATGCAGCCATAAAAAAGGATGAGTTTGCGTCCTTTGTAGGGACATGGATGCAGCTGGAAACCATCATTCTTAGCAAACTATCACAAGAACAGAAAACCAAACACCGCATGTTCTCACTCATAGGTGGGAACTGAACAACGAGATCACTTGGACTCAGGAAGGGGAACATCACACACCGGGGCCTATCATGGGGAGGGGGGAGGGGGGAGGGATTGCATTGGGAGTTATACCTGATGTAAATGACGAGTTGATGGGTGCAGCAGACTAACATGGCACAAGTATACATATGTAACAAACCTGCATGTTATGCACATGTACCCTACAACTTAAAGTATAATA